>NC_064640.1:64216314-64518764 GCF_023864345.2 Schistocerca serialis cubense
ACTTTATCTGAAATACTGAGTCTCAGACAAATTCATTCGGCATTCTACCTTCTGTACATTCTTCCCTTTACAAGTGCGAACATAATCACTTTGTTCCTCACAGCGGGCTAGGAACAGTCGCTTGTCAGACAAACACACCAAATGAAAAGTACCACAAATTGGATGCAGTTTCGTCTGAAACAAGCTTAAGTTAAACAAGTGTGTCAGTTACGAAGAATTTCTTCGATTTTGAATGTGATACTGGAAGCATGCAGTTCGATAGTTTCACTTTCATCACAGTTACCTACTAATGGAAAATATTCATTTTATACGGCTCTGTTACGTTAAATGTTTGCTTTCATCACGCTATCAGAGTTTGGGCTTTTAAGCTTGTAAACTAATATTTGTGATGTGAAATAAATGGATGAAAGTCAGTGTAACACTGTCATTTGGCCCATTTATCACTTGTTTATTTTGTTCATGCAATTAATGGCAGCAAAAAACTTTGCTGTTATGTGTGGAACGTTTATATTTGATACTTTTGAAGCGAGCGAGGTGGCGTAGTGGTTATTACACTGGAGATACCTGGCTCCTTTTGAAAGGACACAGCCGATTTCCATCCCGATCCTTCAGCTGATGTGAGTATTGGCCCCATCTCTACGTACCTGTCGTTAATGGGAAGTTACACCGTTATAGTCCTTCTTTACTTTGTAGTTAGTGATTTCTTACGCCAATGTCACAAAGATTTTGTGATTTCTCTACCAAACAAAGCAATAGTTTTTCGTACTTCTTTATCAGAGACACATGATGAAGAGGAATATTCTGTGATAGAAGCTGTGAGGGAAGACCTTACTTTGTTCTGGCACTTACCATTTCCAAGCAGATAGATTAGCCTCTGGATCCCAGCAATACTCGGCACAGTGATCTGACACAGAAAACTCAGCTGGGATCAATTCATGTCATCGTTCTCTCCTCTGCAACGAAACTGAAGCAGTTGCCCATAAGTTAGAATTTCATAGACACGGGCCAATTAGAATCTCCACTTACTTGGAATGAAAATATACTAACGGGCTTACACTCGAAAGTAAAAGGAGAGAATTATAAGTACACTATCTGATCAAAAGTATCCGGATTCCTGGCTGAAAATGACTTACAAGTTCGTGGGGCCCTCCATCTGTAATGCTAGAATTCAATATGGCGTTGGCCCACCCTTACCCTTGATGACGGCTTCCACTTTCGCCGGCATACGTTCAATCAGTTGCTGGAAGGTTTTTTGGAGAATGGCAGCCCATTCTTCACGGAGTGCTACACTGAGGAGAGGTATCGATGTTGGTCGGTGAGGGCTGGCACGAAGTCGGCGTTCCAAAACATCCCAAAAGTGTTCTGTAGGATTCAGGTCAGGAGTCTGCAGGCCAGTCCATTACAGGGATGTTATTGTCGTGTAACCACTCCGCCACAGGCCGTGCATTATGAACAGGAGCTCGATCGTGTTGAAAGATGCAATCGCCATCCCCGAATTGCTCTTCAACAGCTGGAAGCAAGAAGGTGCTTAAAACATCAACGTAGGCCTGTGCTGTGATAATGTCACGCAAAAGAACAAGGGGTACAAGCCCCTTCCATGAAAAACACAACACCATAACACCACGGCCTCCGAATTTTACTGTTGGCACTACCCATGCTGGCAGATAACGTTCACCGGGCACTTGCTATACCCACCCTCTGCAGTCGGATCGCCACATTCTGTGCCGTCATTCGTCATGGTCTGGATAGATGTCTGCCTATTACACATTACGACCCTCTTCAACTGTCGGCGGTGTCTGTCAGTCAACAGACGAGGTCGGCCTGTACGCTTTTGTGCTGTAAGTGTCCCTTCACGTTTCCACTTCACTATCACATCGGAAAGAGTGGACCTAGGGATATTTAGGAGTGTGGAAATCTCGCGTACAGACGTATGACACAAGTGACGCCCAATCACCTGGCCACGTTCGAAGTCCGTGAGTTCCGCGGAGCACCCCATTCTGTTCTCTCACGTTATGTAATGACTACTGAGGTCGCTGATGTGGAGTACCTGGCAGTAGGTGGCAGCACAATGCATCTAATATGAAAAACATACGTTGTTGGGGATGTCCGGATACTTTTGATCAGATAGTGTATACTTTTTTTTGACTATTTATGTGCGAAACTCGACTAGAACAGCGTCGTGATCGTGCGAAAAGGGTTTTTCAAGGGCAAGAGAAGGTAAAACACCGAAAGCACATGTTTGATCATTCTACTCGAAGATGCGCACGAATTTCGTCAGTGGCCAAGAAAAACCGAGTCCAAATCTATCACTTCGGCAAAAATCAATAAAATTAGAAAATAAAAATCCATATCCAAAATCATTACCTCTTTTTCTGCCATGTAGTACATTTCCATCTGCAGCTATTCTTTTATTTAATCGGTGTAAATAAATTCGAGTCACCAGTGCCACAGTATCTTAGAACTTCTTCGGTTTTGATATTTCACTACGCGAATTACATAAAGAAGTTGACCCATGAACTTTCAGAGGACGAATTGACTAATAGTCAACGGCGTCTTTAATTTTTTACGAGGCACATGCAATTTTAACTGCCCTTTCCGGCTGCCAGGGGTCGTACAACTTTCTAAATAATCGATTATGGAATTTATTCTGTATACATTTTCCTGGACAAGATCCGCTGGACAGAAAAGTCGCACATTGAAGGGAAATACTGCTAGACTATAGAAGATTATACTCGACCGCAAAAAAATCTGCGCACGCAACTGTAAAAATATCTTTCTCGAGGGTATGAATACTTGTTGCAAAAATGGCGAGACCTTTTGAATTTTGAAATCTTTGCAGCCAATCGTTTCCCCTTCCCGAACATAAGGCACAGTAAAATACCTCCACTTCATTAAATTCCTTTTTATTCGAGATGAGAGGGCAGATTCTTTTTAATTTCTTTCTCAGACATTTCCCGGAGCCATTTCTGGGACACTCGTTAAGGACAGCAGTAAGCAAGCCCTACGACGGCTTCTGCTGGACGCCACGCCGAACACTCCAATATCAAAGGAATTTATTTCATCCCCTCCCTTCCAATTCCTTTTTTCCCCTCGCTCTTATCACCCGCTTTCTCTGAAGAGAATTTTCACACTACCTTAAATAATATGCCACTTGGGAGCGAACCTTTTAAAGCGAGGCTATTCATTTTAAAACGGTCAGGCTAATGTCTCCTCTGACATTGTACAATCACAGCAATTCTTTCCTTTTTCTCTGCAGTAGCTTATCTTCACATTTCACGTTTTTTTTTCCCTTTTGTTGGAGAGATATATAACTTTCTCAGTGGCTAAGAGCAATCGGAGATAATTTTCATGGATTATAAATAGGCACTACACTGAGAAGTATTTGCTTATCGAACTTTTACACAGCATATAGTAGTAGTATACGCGCTTAGAAACCTCATTAGGTTTTGTGAGATAATTACATTTACGAACACATTTCGCAGTAACAGTACGATTCATTGACATTTGTTTTCTTAGTTTGGATAATTAGTTAATAAACATGTTATTTTATTTAAATTCGTCGCTGTGAGCAGCGTAAGAAAACTTTTTCGGTCATTCGGACGCGATGGCGCCCAGAACTACACATTCCGTGTGCTTGTTTGTAAACAGTTGACATTCAGTGAACGAGACACGTTTTTGCACTCATCTACACCGTAAATCCTTGCGGTTGTAGGAGTTTTGTCTAGATTTGGTCTCATGTGGCATGCAACACAACAAATGTTTTCAGAAGTAGAGAATAGTTGGATGTTTCCTCCATTACCTGTTTCTCCTTCTCTTATGTGGCCTCCTCCTTTTCTACCGTCGTCTCCATCTTCATTTTCACTATTTCTACTTACTATTCGTATCGATATTTCTGAGTGTTGGCTTTTTTCTGCTCTTAACCGTGTAAAATTCTTCTATAGTGATTTACTTGCAAGTTGTCAAATCGAAAGAAAACGTATTTTAGATGACTGTAGTTTCCATAATAGTACAAAAGACTGAAGTTATCTGATGAATCAGCTGGTTTCGTGCAATCTGCCTCTGAGAATCAGATTTCCAGTCCGGCCATTGCTTCATTGACTGGTGATTAAGAATGAAAACTGGTTTGTACCACAACTAATTCTGTCCAATGTCATGTGCCAAAAAATCCCACTTTTTCTCTGTATCAGAGAAAAAAATGGATACATGAAGTTTTGTAATCATGAGGATACAACAGTTTCGCTTCTGCTTGAACTACGTCGGACTTACGTCAGTTTATATTTGAGGTTGGTAAAGAATCATTTCTTCAAGTCAAGAGAATTTTTTATGCTTATCTTCGCGTCGACAGCCAGGTCACCAGAGATGAACCGCTATCTCAGCTTGCTTATTAGATGGGAACTAATTGATGTTTACCTAATGGAAAGACAGACCTCGGTTTCCTTGTTCAGCCTAGAGCACCAAAAAAGGCCAGAATTTTGATAGTGTTTCACCCTCATAATAATGCCAGTATTCTTAACAAATATCTTTAGCAGAAATAATGTTTCTAACATTATTTAATAGTTAATGGAATGAAGCGCAAGCACCGCGAAATACGTGGACTGACTGTCGTGAACATATTGAAAAAAAATTATGTTAAAAAACACACTTGAAAATGAGAATAAATCCTCGAAACCAGGTGTGCTAACCATTAAAAAAGTAAGTAGATGGTGCAGTTTTTCATTATTTAAATCACGAATGACAGAGCTGCAGGCTTTCCAAAAACATCGATTTCGACTAACGAAATTAAGAAAATCAGACTTCTTTGCAAAATAATACGCTCTTCTCGAAGAGAGTTTCAGTGGCAACGATGCGGGTAGGATCGAGTTACCTGAATGAGGTGCATACACCAGAGAAGAATTCACAGTAAATATGTTTACGAATGAATTTCGCCATTGTCTTGGACGCCTTATTCAGCAACGGAGGTGCATAGCGACAATGCGTCCACGCACACAGCTCGTGCTTACTAAGAAAGGTATCATCGCCAGGCAAGTGCTTTGGTTAATGCGGATTAGGCTCAACGCTTTCGCACTGAAGCTGGCCAAGTCAGTTAGCTCTCCGGCCGTTTATTCGGAAAGCGAGGACTCGCCTCCTTTACTACCGTGAGGTAAGCGACGTCGTCACTATTGTCATCGACAACCATTCTCTATGTCTCTGTCTTCTGTCACGTTCCGGGATTATTTGACATTATTTGTTCGTCTAATCTTTTCTGTCCGCCATTATTGTTCTACTTGGAGCAGGCAGCAACATTTTGTTGAAAACTGACTCCATAATCTCTTTTATTTTACCGTCCGAATTTTACAGGATGAACCTGAATTCCACAGACAAAATTTCGTCTCCCCCTGTCGGAGGTTCGAGTCCTCCCTCGGACATGGGTGTGTGTGTTGTCCTTAGCGCAAGTTACTTTAAGTTAGATTAAGTAGTGCGTAAGCTTAGGGACCGATGACCTCAGCAGTTTAGTCCCATAGAAACGTACCACCACCACTAAAATTTCGTAAGTTGTTCAGGAATATGTTCTGAGTTTTACCGTAGATGAGATTTGAGGTCCCTGGTGGCTAGCTACAGAGTAATTGCATTTCGTTTGATTTCTTACCCCCCGGCCGGCCGAAGTGGCCGTGCGGTTAAAGGCGCTGCAGTCTGGAACCGCAAGACCGCTACGGTCGCAGGTTCGAATCCTGCCTCGGGCATGGATGTTTGTGATGTCCTTAGGTTAGTTAGGTTTAATTCGTTCTAAGTTCTAGGGGACTAATGACCTCAGCAGTTGAGTCCCATAGTGCTCAGAGCCATTTGAACCATTTGAACCATTTCTTACCCCCGATTTATGTTTGTATTTGTGTTACACCGAAAATATCTGCCCAACAGAACAAATGTTGATATTATGCACAGTGTATCTTGTTTGGAAACAAACTTATTCCATTCACTCACGCTACCTGTTGTTGACAACAGTAATGTCCACTGTTCTCTTCACCCGCAAGCTTTCGTTCAGTACTACTCGGTTCTTCGTAGGGTTTGCTTTTTCCCTGCAGTGTTAGTTGTACGTTAACAGTATGGACCGGTTTACTTTTGAGGAGATGGCCGATATGCACGTCGTTTATGGGTTTCTGAATGCGCTGGGAGAGTGGCTACGTTGAGCTGTTTCCTCAGAGACGGCAAGGGCATCACAGTACTTTTGCATCTCCAATTTTTGCATCTTGTGGATCAGTAAGCCTGTCCATATTTCTGTGTATCACTATTAACTTACAACTAATGCTGCAGGGAAAACAAAACCTGAGGTAGGACCGATCAGTACTAAAAGTAAACTTGAGGGTGAAGACTAAAGTAGGTATTACTGTTACCAATTTGGTCCCGTAAGACCTTACAAAAAAATAAAAACTGTTACCAACAGTAAGTACTGTGACTGTCTGGAACAAGCTTCAATACAAGCAGAATACGCATCATACACCGTCGATATTTGCACTGTCGTGCAGGTATTTTCACTGTCCTGTAAAGACAGATGTTTTTCATCCTCTGCCTTCCAAAACGATGCCTCTTCGGCCCATCGTGCAACAGCACTCTCACGAAAACAACATCACTGTCTTGTTTCAAAGCTGTGTGAGCTCGAGGCTTGGTGTATAGCTGCCGATGCAGTCAACAAGTCTTGGTTCGCAGAATGTCTTTAGAACAGTGAGGTCAAAGATTGATTAATTTGCTTTTTAAGTAATTTCTACATCCCGATCAATACTAACGAAGGTTACAGGTCTCAATAGAAATTTGGTCGTGTTCAGCTGCCGCCAATTGTACTGATATTTACCAAGCGGGGTGCGTTGTAGCATAACCACTACATCCGTACTCGAGCGGAGTGGTGATCAAACCTCCTTCACGTATATGAAATGTCGGAATGATTGCTGGAACAAGGTCAGCTGCTGATTTTCGTCTAGATGCTTGCCCATAGATGTATGGAAGTGAAACATGGACGATAACTAGTTTGGACAAGAAGAGAATAGAAGCTTTCGAAATGTGGTGCTACAGAAGAATGCTGAGGATAAGGTGGGTAGATCACGTAACTAATGAGGAGGTATTGAATAGGACTGGGGAGAAGAGAAGTTTGTGGCACAACTTGACTAGAAGAAGGGATCGGTTGGTAGGACATGTTTTGAGGCATCAAGGGATCACAAATTTAGCATTGGAGGGCAGCGTGGAGGGTAAAAATCGTAGAGGGAGGCCAAGAGATGAATACACTAAGCAGATTCAGGAGGATGTAGGTTGCAGTAGGTACTGGGAGATGAAGAAGCTTGCACAGGATAGAGTAGCATGGAGAGCTGCATCAAACCAGTCTCAGGACTGAAGACCACAACAACAACAGCTTGCCCAACGGAGACAGCGCTTTGTCTCTGTGGACCTTAGTCAACGCTGTGACAGGCCTCTGTCGGCATTTAACCGTGGAAAATAAGAAAAAAATAGTCTCAACACGTAAGTGACTCTGCCATATAGGGACTGCTGCTTTCTAGGAAGTACCATGCTCCAGCCCTGTTGGCTGCGTGTCGAAGACGGCGACAATGCAGTGCTAACGCGCGCTGAGACCTCGCCTTTGGGACAGGAAGCAGGTGGCTCAGCGCCAGAGCGGCTACAACTCTACTACATTGTATACAAATCCAACAATGTCTCCTTTGAATACGAAAATGGCGCCCTATTGAAAAGGATCGAGTCATTACCGGAATCGGTTTACAGAATTGTGTCCTGGGAGGAGGTAGCGCGCCGTATAAATGTGGAAAATAAAACATGAAAGACAGCCGTAGTAACGACCGACTGTATGAAGCCCGGCGACCATCTGCGATACGATGCTCCGTGCCTTGTATTCTCCACGCCGTCTTTAGCAAGGCTACTTTTTGCTAAATTGCAACTCCCATTGAAGAACAGTTTTTCACTTCGTTTCGACTGTGCCCGTGTTCGAGGGATTCGCCGTTCGTTTGAGCAATCGTGTCGCAGATTCTTTGCTACTATAACTGTCAGTTTTTCGCTACAGCTGTTATAGTGCCGACGGAAAATGTGACTGAGAGAAACAGAGTGTGGTGAAAGATATGCGAGGAACTGTGGGAAACGGGGTGAAGGGTAGCCTTCTGGAAAACAGCACTGGAACCAAAGTCTTTCAGATACGCAAAAATTGCATCCTAGCAGGAACTCAGAAGTGAACAGTCTCGAGTTGATTCATACAACAGGAATGGTTGCTCGTGGACGTATAAATCATCACCCGCCCTTCCTCCACTATATTCTCCGTGGTTTCACTAAATCGTTTCACCTGGGATGCATTCTTTCAGTACATCACGGGTGACTCCCTTTCATATACTTGTTCAATTAGAGCTTCAACTTCGTCACGCTCCGTTGTGCTTCATGCAACTACAACTGAAGCCTGCAAACTGAGAAGAAGTACGAAAGATGTGAAAGTAAAAAGTATGTAAGTTTCCTAAGCTGAGGTTCTTTACGTTTTGGCTATAGTTTTTTTGCGGACAGGAGTTGGTGAGTACACGTAGATTATTGTTTCCAACTCTTTAGCGGAGTAAACATGCAGCTCATGAAGTATGTCCATATCTATACCTTGCGAGGCACCATACGGTGAATGGCGGAACATACTTCTGGCACCGTATCTTGTCTTCCTTCCCTGTTCCACTCGCGAATGTCGCGTGAGAAGAAAGATTGTCGACAAACCTCCTCATGAGCTACAGTTTATACAATTTCTTCGAACCTGCGACCGTAGCGGTCACGCGGTTCCAGACTGAAGCGCCTAGAGCCGCTCGGCCACTCTTCCCGGAACATATTCTCTTTCCCAGTACACAGTCTACATGATGCAGAACGCCTCTCTTGTAGAGTCTGCCACTGGAACATAGTGCAGGAAAGTCAGGTGATGATTTAAACGACCACGAGCAACCATTCCTGTTGTATGAATCAACTCTAAACTGCTCACTTCTGAGTTCCTGCTAGGACGCAATTTTTGCCTATCTGAGAGACTTTGGTTCCAGTGCGTCTCCGTAGCGCTCTCGCACCGACTGAAAGACCACCTGACGAAACATGCCGCTCTTCGTTGGATCTTAGCCACCTCTTCTGTTAATCCAACCTGGCGCGGACCCCAGAACGAGCAGTTCTCAAGAATCGGTCGAACAAGTGTTTTGTAATTCAATTCTTTCTTGGATAAATTACTTTTCGTTAAGATTTTTCCAATGAATCTCAGACTGGAATCTGAGTGTCCTACAGTTTGTTTTATGTGGCCATTCTATTTTAGGCCACGGCGGATGGTTACGCATCAGTGTTTTACGCCAGTTAAGCTTCTAGTAACTTGTTTCCAATAGCAAAATCCTACAGTAGTGGATTTTTTCGTCTGTCAATGAGCGGTATGTCAATCGCCAGTTCCCTCCAGATCTCCCTGCAATTCTCTACAGTTTTCTGGCATTGTTACCTTCCTATAGACAACTGCATCGTCTGCGAACAGCCTCAAGTAGCTTCCGATGTCATACACTAGATCGTTTATACAAACTGTAAGCACTTCTTTGGAGTAGTCCTGTAATCACATGTACATCTGTCGCTTTTATTCTGTTAAGAGCAAAGTGCCGAACTTTATTAGCAAGGACGTCCTGAATCAATTCGCCAATCTGGTCCGAAACTCGCTAACATCGCCTCTGTCCACTAAACGACAGTATGGAGCTGTATCAAACGCCTTGTTGAAGAAAGGGAACACGGCATCAAGTGAGGCGCCGGTGTCTACAGAGCTCTGGATCTCACGAACGAACACAGCGAACTGAGCTTCTCTACCATTTATGCATCTACCGCAAGATTTTTAATGATAATATACGTTTTCCTTGTTAGAAGTAGGTCTCGCAGCGAGTGGCAGGAGAAGCCCATTTAGAGATAGCGGTACAGCAGGGAATCTGGACTGTGCTACAAAAGCAGACGAGGCTGGCCGGCATGTGTGCGCCACTGCTGTGCAGGTGGTCGCATTATTGTTGCGAATGCGCCGAGCTGCAGCGGGCCACGCGCTAAGCTGCGCTGACAGATTGCGCAGACGAAGAAAGCGGAGCGCACCCTGAGTTACGGCAGGAAGGAAATCTCTCCGCTAAAATACGGCCGCCGCCGCGCCGAAATATTGTCGTCCGCTTATTTTCTCCGTGATTGCGATAACGGCCGTGTACTGCAGTAATTATGGAGGGCCGCGCCTGCTATCTGCTGCTCGTGTTCCACGTGCCACATCTCCAGCAGGAGAAAAAGAAAATGCTTATCCGATCAGCTCGTAAAATCTCATCCGCAGTCTCAGACGTACCCGAGCAGCGTGTCTGTCGAATTCGATGTTTTTGTTTTGCGGCGACAGTGTCTGTTCCGCAACGTTAGCTGGCCGGCGTCAGTTGTCGACATCGTCGTCCCAGCTCAGAGATACACAGTTTCTTATCGAACGGACAGAGTAGCTGTTTCCGCTATGTATCAGCCTATAGAGGCTTACCGCGAATCAATCAGTTTTGTTGTCTCGCATTCGAACACGAAGGAAGCAAGGAAGATTCCAGCTATACGTCCTGCAGGCCACCGTGGTAATCCAGACATTCAGCAACTGATTAAAATTTAAATGCGAACTTTTTAGGTTGGGTTTCACAGTGACTGTTATGAATATTAGTTGAAAGTGCAAGTTTGTTGTAACCAGTCACAATTTTTTAATTATTTTTTGTTCCAGTTCGTGTTTCGGAGGTTTAAGCATCCATCATCAGATGGATTTATGTCAGTTAGAAAGAAGTGTAGGTGTAGTGTATACGACTTTTGGGTAATCTGTGTTACTATGTCCAGTGATCACAGGCTTCTTTTCCTGCTGTGTTTGGATCACATAAATTCGTAATTCCTCTCAACACAGGAGTCTGTGTGTGTGAATTGCTAAGGGACCGAACTGCTGAGGTCATCGGCCCCTAGACTTACACACTACTTAAACTAACTTATGCTAAGAACAACACACACACCCGAGGGAGGACTCGAACCTACGGCGAGAGGGGCCGCGCAATCCGTGACATGGCGCCTGAAACCGCGCGGCCACTCCGCGGAGCTCTCAACACAGAACTTAAGGATATATGTGATATAAAAACGAGAGGTATTTAGGTTGCGTGTGATGTAAACATGGCAGGAAAAGCACCCTGTGACCTCTGGAGACAATACCACAAGTTACCCAGAAGTCGTATTCAGTACTTACATGTCTTACTAATTGACAACATGATGGACGTTCAACCTCCGAAACTCTATCAGATGATTAACACTTACTTCCGTAAATGCAATGAAGTTACCTAAGGATGAACAAAATGCTTGAAACCGGGACTGGTATGAAACAGTAAAATTTTCTAAAATGTGTCATCATTGTAGTGCTAGACAGGCGTATTTTAGAGGTTTAGGTTTTGCGCAGTTGCCCTGAGTCACCCGATGATTTCCTAAACAGGAATACGTACTCCGCCTCTAATAACCATCGACGAGAGTTTGTGCTATAATCTTCCTTTCTGCGTGCGAGTTACAGCAGTTACGTTTCCTCCATAATCACATCTATCTCGAATAACATCCTGCATTTGCAAGCAGATACTTCCCTGCTTTCCTCTGACTCACTTACGGGAGTGGTTTCCCTAAACCTATCCACTCTGTTTTATCTTTCAAAAGGGCACGGTCGATTTCCTTAGCCGCCCTTGCTCTTTTCTGGCTTGTGTTACACACTAATCTTCCTTCAGTTACAGGAGCTGGATTCACAGATACTTTAGGATACTTACCGTAACTTGGAATTTGCCCAAACACGTGTCTCCGGCGTTAAGCACCAGGACAAAGTTCTGAGGCTAATTCGGGTTTCAACCGTGGACTCTGTTAGGGAAAGACTTCAGCTAATGATGCACCAGACACATACAGGTATAGACTGTCTTCAGTTCACAGTACGATATTTCGACACCCTGGGACCGAATTTTCTTTTTCATTTGTGAGGAAACAATAATTTGTGTTAACGCAGCGATATAAAGGAGCCAGATGCTTTCGCAGCGGACAGAGGCACTAGCTTTCCAAATGCGAATGCTTCATCGCTAAAGATAGTGTCGTCACCTTACCTCCTCGAGCTGTTAATCTTGTAGCTCCTCGAGAGCACAAGCAGATGCTGTCGATAACACAATGGGAAGCTTGACATAATATTTAACGTTTTCCAGTAAATCTGCCAGTCTTCCAGCTCTGTAAGTATCAGTTCATTAAAAAAGAAATGAGTCCAACAGTCAACAGTTCTCAGCTTGTAAGTATGCATCACTTAAGGTGGAGTCGGGGGTGGGGAGTCACTTTAGTGGAGACTGAAGGGCGAGTATATGCCTTACGTCAGCTGATGATATCTGTGACACTCCTGACCTGTACTCAAGATATCCACAATACTAAAAAATTGCTCATGTATCTACCAGACAAGCAGCTCATCCTAAAGCGGTGCTCGTTTATTGAGCAATCAGACCTTGATCTTTGGCCGATATTCTTTCTGTGACATGTGCCTTATGCAAGAAGCAGAACCTAAAAACCGGGACGATACGGGAATACTGACCTAAGACAACTTGCTTGTCAACAAGTAGGTCGTGAATCTGTTTCTATTGATGCGCACACGTGACAAATAGAAAACGGCTACTAGTGTTTACTGTGTTTATTGTAAGTACGACAAGCGCGGTCAGTTCACTTCATTAGCCGACGGTCGTGTAAACTGAGAGCAATTAGCGTTATGCCATATCTGTGATGTTCTTTGAATCGTCCTCGTGTCATGTACTACGCTTCTTTTCCTCTATTGTTTACATTCTGCAGACAATTTACGACTTGTAAGATGACTGATATAAGGAACTCCTATGCTGTTGTTCTCAGTACGTTCTATTTATTCACAAGGCGCTGATAACAATGATGTTCCGTGTTCCAAAGTCAAAACAATGATCGTAGTTAGGCCATTTGTAAAACCGAGAGATTCTCTATATCTGCAAATGTCAGAGACATGTAATGAAATCGAACTTCAGTCTACATTGCTTGCTGCATTATATTAACGGTGTTTCGACATAAAACTATAAAATGTTGGTCGTGGAATATGACGCCGCAAAAACGTTGCACAAATTTGTAATATATAACGTGACCGAGACAAATTTTAATTCTACGATATTTGGATGAATAGACCACACCAGTATGCATGCGGACGCACTTCACTTTGACTGCAACTCTTTGTGGTGTTACGTCCAATCGACTTTGAAATCATTAGAGTCGAAGCAAAAACTGAGACTGGAGGATAATGGTTAACGAAATCTGGGTCCTATGGAAGCAACCCGCAGTACAGTTCTAGCAAATGCAACTGTAGTGTCTTCGGCACTGCTCCATCTCGTCCAGTTTGATGACAATAGACTGAAAGCTAGCACGTAGGAACGTTGCATATACTGTGTTTCGTTAACTTCGCCCGATAAATCTTTCTGACTGAAAAGTCCACAGGTGTGCTGTGGTTTCCGGTGTTCAACGGGCACAGTATTTCGGGAAGAAACCTTGTGGTCATCATCAGCTGCGCTAACGAACAATTTTTCGCCCCGATATTGTGCCCGTTGGATAACGATAACCGACAGTACTTCCATGGACTGTTTTGACATTATATACAGTCTACTGCCTTACAGTTGATACGATACACTGATTTAAGGCGTACGGAATTTTATATCTGATAACAAAAAATTGGAAATTTGTGGTAAGTTCTTTGGGACCAAACTGCTAAGGTCATCGGTCCCTAGGCTTACACACTACTTAATCTAACTTAAACTAACTTACACTAAAGGTAACACACACACCCATGCCCAAGGGAGGACTCGAACCTTCGTATCTGATAACAAAGTAATTTAGTACCAAATATAAGTTACAAACTAAGGAAACCGAAATGGATCGTGGCAAATGATAAAAAGTGCATACTCGTAAGTATCGTAACTGTAATAGCGTTGTCGATATTCAGGGGAACCAAATAAATTACTACGCGGTGTAGTCTCCTAACACTCACTCAAAAACCCCCAGAATCTCTTCCAGCTTTCCTCTTTGTTGTTTCGCGTTTTTCGTGGAAAGTAAACATTGTGGACAAGCCTCATTATAGCAGACAGTGGCCACCGAGCGAACCTCACAGGATAAAGTTTTCTCACATTGGTAACGGAAGAGAGCATCGATATTATTGGGAGGCTGGTCGGGCACTTTTTGCTCCTCTAATTGCTCTCCGATTTCTCGAGTGGGACCGGCGACTTCAGCTCTCTCAAATCGCCTTCAGGCTGCGGGAAATATTCAAATTAAGATGGAATGAGTCCTTTAAGAATCTTCAAAATTCTAATTACTATTACAGAATATCACTCCGAGTACGGAGGGTTGACTTGAGCTGAAAATCGGGAAGAGCGAGGGAGGGCGTTATAATCAGCGCCTTTGCTTGGCCGCTACCGCCGCTAATCCCACGCATAGTGGTAGGATCTCCACTCAGCCTGCTTCCGCTCTTCCACGCAAGCACAGTCGATGTATCCACGTGGCACACAAACAAGCTCTCATGGACCCCACACCTCACTGCCAATTTTTTCGGAAAGTTAGCCGTTTTGAATTGAAAATAAGAACTCAGTTTAGGATTATTTTCGCATAATTGTGTAGTATCTTTAAAGCACTGGAAATAATACATCACTGACATACTTTCGAGCGTATTAAGAATAAATTCTCCGTAATTACAGTAATTTTTCAAACCATATTTTACACATTACGGACTGGCACAAGAGATTTATTTCCGTACTCTGCTCCACTGTCGTCAGCTGTGAATCAGTACGAACGTGCGTACCAGTATTGTCGACAGAGATTATTTTCTTTATGTATTTTATAGCTGTGTAGGCTTCCGTGGCCAGAGTCAGCTGACATAAAAGTTTTCTGGGTATGGTACCGCGTCATGATGACTTTTCTCCACTTTAGTTTTTACACTGTGACACCGTACCGTACTCAGAAAACTTTTATATCAGTTGCTTTGTATCGTTAACAAAAAATCGCCTAAATATTGTTTGTCGACGTAGACCGCTCAATGAAACACTTGGACAACCGGAACATACCTTACGTTTGACAGCTATTCGTTTCTATTAAGGTTAGTGATAAACTATCTCGTTTAGTGCAGTTTTTGCGTCCTGTTTACGTTTGTTTAACTAATTTTGAGTTCACGGTAAGTCCGCCGTTACATTGTGTTTGTCTAGAATATTTGATAGCATTTCTGTAAATTTTTCATGCTTCATTTAATATTCAACTCATTCAGATACGCCACGGTGCTCACTTCCTTCTATTATTGCTGTTCACAGCTCCTCCTAAATTCGCCCCTATTATTAATCAGAAATGACGCTGTGGAGTAAATGGATTGGCACATAGTTGGAAGACTCCCAATGACACTGGAAAGGCTTCAACATCACATAATAATCGCCACGCAAAACTACCTGGAATAACTACTTTCTGATCCTCGCTAAATGCTCCAAGAACATTTCGCCGTAGGGAAGGATTGAATGAAAGTGTGGAAACTATTTCCCGTTTGCAGGTCAATACAGTGAGATAGATTTCTAAGTGCAAAGCAAGCAGACTGAGCTTTCTGGTCCAACCAGGGACTGGTCCCACCTCACCTCATTATCCATGTGGAGACAGAGGGCCTTCACAGATTGTATGCCCGTTCATCTCTGCTTTTGATAATTATAAGGCCAATCAGTTGCCAATCTCTGCGAATTACATAGAGTCATTGGACTGGCGTTTGTCTCACGTATCAGCACTCGCCGCTCTCCTGTGTGGAAGGCAGCAGGGGCTCGGATATATCGGTACGGCTGAAGTGATGAGGTGCATTTTGTAGGCGAACGGCGTCTGTGGTAATGAAGTTGTTGGGACAAGTGGAGTGAGCAGGCCGGGAGAAAAAGCGGTCGCGACACCTCGCCGGGACCTGCCGTACACCTCAAGCAGCGGCAGGCGGCCGCCCTTCTGCCCAGCTGTGACTGGACGGGAACACCGAACCAAATGCACCATCTCGTATTCAAAGGAACCCTTCCCACTTTCACCATAAATGCTTTAGGGAAACAACGAAAAACGCATACTTGGATAGCTGCACGAGGATTCAAAGCCCGCTCCTCACGTACACGATGCAAATATGTTCTCCATTACTGAATACCTGCTCTTCCGTAGCTTATCAGACGTAGAGTCCGGCTTCCCAGATGCCGGAATTTCGGTGCTTTTTAATATGCAAAGGAGTGTCTGGGAAAACAGAGAGAGGGAAGGGAGAAGAATCAAATACTATTAATGATATTACTATAATGTATTTCTGTCTGTACCTCTCGCGTTAGGCCATCCTGATTTAGGTTTTCCGTGATTTCCCTAAATCGCTCCAGGCAAATGCCGGGATGGTTCCTTTGAAAGGGCACGGCCGACTTCCTTGCCCGTCCTTCCCTAAGGCGATGAGACCGATGAACTCGCTGTTTGGTCTCCTTCCCCAAACAACCCAACCCAACCCCTCTGTCTGTACCGTATTTTATATCTTCACTCTTTGTGCTGAAAGATTTACCCATTGTAGCCTATTCGCTCTGAAACCTAAACATACTGACAAAAATTAGACATCCCAAGGGGACATGGTGCTAATATCGCATAACATCGCCTCCAAACAGCCTCAGTTCCACAAGGGACAGAGTCGACAAGTTTCTTCTGTATGTCATATGCAACTGAAGCCACTCACTGGTGATTACATCCCGTAGAGCCATCAAATTTCGGGTATGCTCACTGCTGGTTTCAGCCACTATTCCAAGTACACATCAGCTTTCTCTTCGAGATTAAGATTGAATGGTTTAGTAGGCAAGTGGAAGTGCGGAGTGTCCGTAAATCCAAAAAGTACTACAAGAACTTTTTTCAGTCTGACACCTTAAAAAAGACGACCTGGAGGAGAAATTTCTTCTATGTATCGTATTGGTGTTAGTTAAGTGCATTACATTAATACAATATTTCTGCAATATACAGAGTGCTTCGAACTTACATCGACGAACTTCGAGAGAGTGTTTTGAGGAACAAAATGAGGATAGAAACCCGTGTCCGAACAGGCCATCCAACGATGGTACAAAGTGTCGAAGTTATAAGTGCCAGCGCCCGATGTATTTGCACATACAGGGTAGTTCCGTGATGATGTTACAGACTTACAGGGATGATGGGGAAGGATAAATGTATCAGTCTGATTTAAGTGACCCTGGTTCGAAAACGAAAGAGGCGAATGTTATACGTGAAAATCGTTCAAAATCAAATGGTTCAAATGGCTCTGAGCACTATGAGACTTAACATCTGATGTCATCAATCTCCTAGAACTTAGTACTTAAACCTAACTACCGCTACGGTCGCAGGTTCGAATCCTGCCTCGGGCATGGATGTGTGTGATGTCCTTAGGTTAGTTAGGTTTAAGTAGTTCTAAGTTCTAGGGGACTGATGACCTTAGAAGTTAAGTCCCATAGTGCTCAGAGCCATTTGAACCATTTTGAACCTGGCTCCTGTAACTTCGACGCACTGTACGTTTCCGGACACGGGTTCCTGTCCTCATTTTGTTCGTCAAGACATCTTCTACATCGTCTCGAAGTTTGCCGGTGTTATTTTGGAACATGCTGTATATAAAATTCATCTTCATACGGAGGTGTGTTTTTTAATTTTTTTTATGAAATAACTGAGAAACGATCAGTGTCGTTTCAATATAAATACGTATTGTTGTCGCGGGACGTCTCGGTACTCCCACATCTCCGGCGGCGCTAACATCAACACACGATTTTTCCCGTGCTCTGGCTTTGTCGAGGACATATTACATTGGAGCAGAAATCAAAAACTTCCGAAGTATGCTCGCAATTAGGTGAAGAGCTGAGTTATGAGGCTGTGAGGCAAAGACTTTCCACTCGATATTGGGACGCAGCAGTGGAGATATAACGAGTTTCCCAGGATAAGGAAAGGAAAAAAAAACCGGAAAACAAAAGACGGACTGCAGCTGAACGGCTAAATGAAAAGAGTACGAGATGACGAGTTTGCTGGGATTAGCGGAGATGTCCGGCCGCTGAATGCGCAGGTTCGCCGTAAGAATTGTGCGGCAGGTCCTTTTTTTGCCGCAGGGAGCGGCGTGTTTGCGTGCGTCGAGCGTAACGCTGCATCTGTCACCGGATTATCATATGAAAAGATACACAAAGTGTCAAAATTGCCGGTCGGCCGCACGCGCGTAATAACACGCTACCCGGGACGCCCGCCTTCGTTTCGCTGTAATTTAAGAAACTCGTAATTTGGCGTAATTATTAAGCGAAACGGCGGCGTGTATGATTAAATCCGTAAAGTATGCGGCAGACCACTGATCTCTTTATACCGGCCGGAAGGAATCACTTAACACTTTAGCGCGTTCAGCTTGTGGTCCGTCCGTCAATTAGTGACGCCACGCTTGTAGGAGGCATTTCATTCTAGTGCGGGGCAGCGTGGAATGCGTGAGTGACACGGAGAGCCGAATGACGGACTGCTGGCGTATCATTTACGTCTCTAGACATACATACTGCTGCCATTTCACTTCTTTCCCTCATCATTCACAAACGGTGTGCGGGAACAGCGACCCGTAGTAATCCTCCTAATGAGATCAAATTTCATTGACTTAACATCCAGGCCATGCAGGAGATTTATGCGTAATATGCTGGTCTCTTAACTTAAAATCTCTGAATTTTAACAGTAGCAAGTGTGACTTGCGCATTCATTCTCTTTCCCTTTGTTATTAGCTGCACTATTTTGCTGCTTTTAATGTATATTGCACAAATTTGTTTTATTTAAGTAGCCCTGTAATTTAGAAAATTTTAGTTTTTGCCTGTGCTTCTGTTAGCAATGTTTTACACTTTAAATATTAATAATATGTACTACGATATTTGCTTTGAGACTATTTTTGTCTTTGTATATAGGTCTGAGGCTGTCGGGGACCTGATGTTTTGCGCGTTGGATCACCAGTGCACCGGACAAGAATTAGTCGTATCTAGTCAGCCATACAGAAACAGGCACAATGTGTTTGATGTGGGCGTTCTAGACGTGTTCCGGAAAAGCGTGTACTTATATATATATATATATATATATATATATATATATATATATATATATATATATATATGTGTGTGTGTGTGTGTGTGCGTGCGTGCATGTGAATTTAAGACTCCCTCGCTACAGTACACCCATTTCCGAACGTTTAGCTTACATCAGCATCATTATAGACTATGTAAAGTTGGCAAAAGCTTGATGTTTACACGCAGCCCTTCGAATAACGTGAACTTTTCCGGATAATAAAGTCATGACACTTCCTGGCAGATTAAAACTGTGTGCCCGACCGAGACTCGAACTCGGGACCTTTGCCTTTGCCCGCGAAAGGCAAAGGTCCCGAGTTCGAGTCTCGGTCGGGCACACAGTTTTAGTCTGCCAGGAAGTGTCATATCAGCGCACACTCCGCTGCAGAGTGAAAATCTCATTCTGGTAATAAAGTCATGTTTACCCTCTTTTGTAGATGGTGCTAAGTAGCATTCTCTCCCAGTGCTGTAAAAGGCATCCTAACCCACGCTGGAACACTTTTTCTGATCGTTTGGTAATCTCGCTTCGCTTAGACAATCTCGGCAGTGTGGAACTTATCCTCCCTGTCATTATTATTATTCTACTGAATACTTACTATAATGACACCAATCGGTGTGTCATCTTAAATTGGTGTTGGACACTGGTACACTTTAATGCCTTCTCAATGGCTGACAAAGTAGATCCCACGCCCTCTGGGTCCCACATTTTTGCAGCATATCGACCATATTCAACATTTTTTATTCACTAATTTGATCGCATTGCATGGACGTACAAAAGTTTGCCAGGCTTGATCTTATGAGTCCTGATCAGAACTAAAAAATACAGAAAAAAGAAAACGCAAAGTTAGCATTAAATATAAAAGTTAAAATTGCAAGATAAATAAAAAATAAAAATACACTAATTTAGTTTTTATATAAAGAGTCGAAACCGGTTAACTGTTGCATACAAATCCAGAAGCATCTAGACAGTTTTCAATAAAAAGTTTTTTTCCAGTTTGACAGTGTCAGATTTCGATTTTTCCCTTCTCTTTCAAGAACTGTAGCCAGTGCTATGATTTTCACGCGTCTAAACTAAAATAAACTGTAGGTTGCAGTCGTCGTATTGGAAGCCTCACGCACAAGTGGGTTGACACGCGGTTCTCCGAGACGTTAATGTCGGTTTTCAAAACTTCTCTTTCAAATAACACCTAAATTTGAACTACGGTTCGACAGGTGTCTAGTAGTTCTACAACGGGGTACGAACATATTTGCACTTCGGTAGCTTGAAAATTGTTCTCTGTTATTTACTTAATACTTGTCTCCCCCGGCAACTGATAAGATTTTCTACATCTACATCTACAACCATACTCCGCAAGCCACCTGACGGTGTGTGGCGGCGGGTACATTGAGTACCTCTATCGGTTCTCCCTTCTATTCCAGTCTCGTATTGTTCGTGGAAAGAAGGATTGTCGGTATGCCTCTGTGTGGGCTCTAATCCCTCTGATTTTATCCTCATGGCCTCTTCGCGAGATATACGTCGGAGGGAGCAATATACTGCTTGACTCCTCGGTGAAGGTATGTTCTCGAAACTTCAACAAAAGCCCGTACCGAGCTACTGAGCGTCTCTCCTGCAAAGTCTTCCACTGGAGTTTATCTGTCATCTCCGTAACGCTTTCGCGATTACTAAATGATCCTGTAACGAAGCGCGCTGCTCTCCGTTGGATCTTCTCTATCTCTTCTATCAACCCTATCTGGTACGGATCCCACACTGGTGAGCAGTATTCAAGCAGTGGGCGAACATGCGTACTGTAACCTACTTCCTTTGTTTCCGGATTGTATTTCCTTAGGATTCTTCCGATGAATCTCCAAATAGAACTTACTTTATAATTAATCGATTCAATGTCTCGAACTTAGTTTATAATAAATTGTGATACGGATTGTGAAATATTAATACAGTTGTTTTAGAAAAGTGGTTAGTTGTCCAGCGTCGGGTTAGTGCATGTCTTTATTTCTGCTCCAGCTCTCTGCAAGGCATGTACATGTCATCATATTCTGATGTTCAGCCTCAATGTTTTTATGGTGTTGGAAAATATGTTTTTACTTTTTAATTTAATGACACAGGTTGTACATAGATTTCGACATTTGTTTTACAAAATAAATGTCGAAAGAAATGTTCTACTTGTTCCAGTAAATTAAACAGCTTATGATGTACAAAAAGGTTTTGGCCTTCAGAACATCTGCGTGTGTTTGACCCGCCAAATAATCGAGATCGATTAGAACTGCAAAGGGCAAACGCTATTCGATTGTTCTCGTAGTGGATCGCGAACAATTCTCTGTCCGGTGCACTGTTTCTCCCCTCGAATTTGTCTTTTTCAGGATGTTGCAGTAAGAAAACACTTAGCTAGCACAGCCGTCTCATACGGACAGTACACAGTGAAAACTGGAAGCTTCGGTGGTTCCCGAAGCATCTAGAGTAACAACGAGAATATCGACACTTTGCAGCTGAACACGTTCAGCCGTTACCCTCAGATTGTCGGATTGTGAGACGGATACTGGTTTGACGACTTACTGGGAATTTTATCTCGCCGAGGCGGGAAACGGTAGCGAATGAGGTGGCTAACCCGTTTGTGGGTACAGTGAGGCGGTGGCGCGCTTTATTCTCTGCTGTCCGGATGCGAGGCGTGTGGCTAGCTAGAGCTGCGGCCGGCGACGAGAGACTAGCGGCGAGCGGCGAGACACGGCGACCAGCCCGAGCGGGAGGCCACGCCAGTCGGCGTCCCGGCCGGGCCCCTAGACCTAAGTTTTTGTCGCCCCCGGCGGTGTTCCTAACCTTCGGGCGTGCTCACAGATCTTCATGCACAAGTCGGCGATGCAGATGCAGGCTCGCGAGGCGGTGCACCGCTCAGAGGTGAAGCCGCACCAATGCCAGCAGTGCCTCAAGTCGTTCTCGTCGAACCACCAGCTGGTGCAGCACATACGTGTGCACACTGGAGAGAAGCCGTACAAGTGCTCCTACTGTGACCGCCGCTTCAAGCAGCTCAGCCACGTGCAGCAGCATACGCGCCTCCACACAGGTCAGTCCTGCTTGAAATTGTAACCAAATCTAAAGTAGTAGTTTGTCACTGTGTTGTCACCTTCAGTGCGCAAAGGGCAACGAAAATTTCGCTAATTTACAGATAATCGTAACGCTGGCTCTATTTAAAATTTAAGTACAGATTTTTCACGTATTAAGAGAGACTACAGAGATCTACGAGACTTTCAGAATTATTACGTGATTCGCGTAGGAGATATATAAACTTCATACTTGTTACAAGTTACATATTGACAGAACTGCAAAAGAGTAACGCTATTTACCGAAGCTTACGCTTGTCAAATAGTACGCGATACGCAACTTAGAAAAGATCTAGTGCGAGGTGTTTTGGTAATCAACAAAAAAGTATTTCATTGTAATCCATAGTCTTTTAAGTACGATGTCGTAAGTTTGAAGCTGTTTCGTGGACGCGCAAAAAATCACTCGTTCAAAAAAATGCCTTACACTGTCCCCAACTGCAATTCAGATCAGATTTTTGACATAATTAGAGACGCTGTAGAGATGTTTACCATCTTTTATGTGATTGTGCTTGTCGCGAATACATCGCAGCTTCGGACCAGCTAATATAAACCAGACTAAACTTATGCATATTTCCTCCTAGCACTAGACGAACGTAAGATAACTTATTTTATATCGTCTACTCTTACCAACACGACAAAATGATACTGACGACTTCCGTAATTGGTAACACCGTGTTTAGTGCTTGTATTTGCATTCGTTGTCGGACACTTAAAATTTATATTACGTTGCTCTAGATCGCCTCAGCTGCTTCACAGTGTAAACTATTTGAAATAATGGGCTAGACAGCGTTCGCCGATGGTGGCAACCTGGACGCCAGGAGAATACTGCTTGGACCTGGCGACCGGTCACCGGATCCTCGCGGAAAGTTGTCGGCTCCGTGCCCGCGTTCTCAATTATCGTCTCAAGTTATTTAGTGGTTGGACCAAACGCTGATCAGATGGAGTACGTGGTCCTCCGTGCTTGAAGGACAGCTTCTTGTTAGCGCAACATTTTCCGCACATAACAATGTTCCTGTTACCGTGTCTAAGAAAATTAGTCATTTACAGAATGTAGGGAAGAGAACGTGTTTCCAGCGCTAAATAAAACAAAACTGAGTCAGCTCCTCTCTAAAACTAATGTGATACTATTAGTGAAGCTAAAGACTGAATAAGAAACTGACAGCCAACTGCAGCTATTAAAACTAGACTTCATACGGCACAAATACCTATTTAGGGGAGCCCCGCAGTCCTTTATATTTCGTATTTAAGTTGTGCATTAGTAATATCCATTTCTTTAAAAAAATTGAAGTTGCGTTGAAATAAAAAAAGATTGTAAGGCCAATTTGCGCAGACATGATGGTGAAAGGCCACTTCGTCGCATTTTGTGTGTTTTTAGTCTGTAATTGGTACCCTTGAATTCCAGCTCAGCGAGGGGACGAGGAACAGGGAAGGATAGCCACTTCTCCCCCATAAAAAAATCTTGGTAAACCGCACGCCTATTCTTCTTCACCAAAGACACAGACATATCAGTTTAGTATCAAAAGCAAAAAACGAGGACATGTGATGGGCACTGAGCAGCATGATGCGCAGCCTCGAGCATTGGTCGTGAAATCTAAAAACTATTTCGTCGTCACCGCGAAACTAAAATGAGTTGCTGTTCTCTCCCCCTTCCAGCTCATATATTGAGTACTTTCTTGGTACAGCTTACTGCATGCTTCGTAATCGGCACGCCTGCAACAGCATGCGCTACCTAATATGCTCCAAAAAACCGCGCATAAAAATGGGATTTTTCCGGGGCTCAGATCTCGGGTTCTGTTGGTGATACAAAGGTAGGGTCAAGTTTTTTGGAGAGCCCTGAGCTAGGGACTATTTGTATACCCAACAGAATGATCGTCGTACTGAAACTATCCTACTGCACAGGGACAAAATTTGGATATTACACCATCTTCCAGCTTAGTCAATAGAAGAAAATCGATTGATTCTTTTTTAATTCGATGTGATCTGTGGCGTGTCTGAAGAGGCTTATGGAGGCACCATGTAGTTCATGGGCTTTGGGCACTAAAACCGAACTGCGGATTCCAAGACTGCTATACTCAGAAAAAAGTCCGAAATTCTTACGATATTTTCCTAAGACCCCATCTCGAACAAACTTAAATTTTTTCTTTATATCTTTATCCGTTTCCAAGATACAGATATTCAAAGTTACCCTACGGTGTGATGTGGAAACATAGTTTATAAAATAACGCAGCCCGATGAAATTTGCCGTAAAGTGTCTCCGTTATCATCAGAAGGGTTTTGGGAACCCCATGTTGTAGTACTGAAGTACATGCAAAATTTTTCTGCACGTAACATCCGGTCTGAAGTGTAAAATTAGTTTCAATTTCACAAAAGTAAACTATCAAAATTTTGAATGATCCATTAAGTTCTTTTCATATGAGTGACATGCCCTGCTGTAGCAGGGACAAGAGGGGAACCAGCGGAAAAACGCTCCTATCGCGCCCGAGGAACGCTGAAGTGCTCCAGTTTTAAAAGATTCGGACTGAAAAGTTCAAATGGTTCAAATGGCTCTGAGCACTATACGACTTAACTTCGGAGGGCATCAGTCGCCTAGAACTTAGAACTACTTAAACCTAACTAACCTAAGGATATCACACACATCCATGCCCGAGGCAGGATTCGAACCTGCCACCGTAGCGGTCGCTCGGCTCCAGACTGTAGCGCCTAGAACCGCACGGCGGACTCAAAAGTGGAGTACGAGCTGCCTCATTCTACCCTCCTCAGCACCTTGGCATGCTTTTTTATGTCGATAGAGGAGGCAGTGACAGCAGGAAAGAGACAGAAAAGTAATAAATACTGGATGATAGTGGGCAGTGGTTGTGGTACAGAGAGTGAAGGAGACGGTGGCAGTGAGAGAGAGAGACACAGTGGCAATGGAAAGTAGTTGACAGTGACAGAACAGTGCTAGGAAAAGAGTAGAGGAGACAGTGCCAGTGAGAGAGAAGTAGAAAGTGGAAGTAGGGGGCGATCCAATGATCTACATCTACATGTGATCTACATCTACATCTACATTTACATACCACACAAGCCTCCGTGCGGTGCGTAGCGGGGATCCCCTTTACCACTACTAGTCATTTCCTTTCCTGTTCAACTCGCAAACAGAGCGAGGAAGAAACGACTGTGATAATGAAAGACGAAGTGTATGACAATGACAAAGAGGAAGAGCGAGGTAGTGACTGTGAGAAGAGACAGCAGCAGTGGGAAGGAAGAAATTATACAGTAACAGCAAGAGAGAGCAAGAGGGATACAGTTAGAACGAGAGGAGACACGAGTAGTAGGACAGAACGAAGGATACTGTGGCGGCGAGACAGGAGACTGTGACAGTTAGAGACACACAAAGAGTTAATGACAATGATCTGGGCTGAATGAGAATGAGCAAGTGTGAGTGTATGGATATGAGGGACTTACGGCAGCTGACTAGTGGGTGTGGGCGAGTTAGACTTAGGGGACCTTGTGGGAGTGAGATTTGAATTGCGTGTTAAAAGAGCGCGAGTATGTTCTCATCCCAAGATTTTTGTAAAAATTTTGAAGATGCTCAGGAAGGTAGAATGAGGCAGCTGGTACCCAACTTTTCCGTCAGTGTCTTTTAAAACTGCAGCATATTAGCATTTTTTGTGCTCCGGTAGTAGCATTTTGCCGCTGGTATACTGCTACGCATATGTCTAAATGGGAAACTCTGTCGACCTTTTATACGTCATTTCGCTGTACTCGCTGAACACGAAAAATATCTCCTCTGCTGACTTTGCAAACTTCAGCGACCTTCTGGCAGCACCACTGCCGACAGATACAAACCGAAAGGTTGTTTCGGCTCACAGCGGACGACTTACAGCCTCCGGCAACGTCTCTTGAATTGGTCTGCCTTACGTCTTCCGGTAGCGTTCTCGCTTCCCACGCCCGGGTTCCCGGGTTCGATTCCCGGCGGGGTCAGGGATTTTCTCTGCCTCGTGATGACTGGGTGTTGTGTGATGTCCTTAGGTTAGTTAGGTTTAAGTAGTTCTAGGTTCTAGGGGACTGATGACCATAGATGTTAAGTCCCATAGTGCTCAGAGCCATTTGAACCTTACGTCTTCATCTTCCTATTCCGTATCCCAAAGACATAGATATCCAAGTTGCTGCCTCCCTAAGCTGTGACGTCATGCAAAGTACAACTCGTTCATCCAATCTGGAATTCTCTAGCGGTAAGGTGGAAAATTCGAGTATACACGGTGCAGAGATATCACTTTCTGAAAAAAAAAAAAAAAATGCCTGTGTCTGAATTCCTTCATTGGCAGAGGCATTGGCAGACGTATTCTGCTGCTAGTCTCGGCAGATGTGTCGCGGAAGTAGAAAGACTGAATCAGTGGATACATTAAAAACAAATCTGTTAACACATTTTGAATAAATGCATAAAAATAATTTACCCATTTTCACAAATATTTGGAGGTAAATGTATTCCGTACCGCAGGCGTGCAGATAGTGTAAGACGTTCTCGAAACCTACAACAGATGAACTTAGCACTGGAAAACTTTGCGCTTTAAGAATTCCTTAGAACTGTGACTGTTGTTTTCTCATATAGGCTATCTCTACGAAAGTGATTTCCCCTACTACCTTGTTTCCTTTGGCGCGTACCATTTCACGAAAACGGCATGTTAATCGGTCAGCGGTGTACGTTATATTAAATTTGTTGAATGTTGTCATGAACACTGTGCACAGATCGTACTTATGTTAATGTTTAATCGTCCACTTGTTTGGCGTCCTCTGCTCTCATTATTTTCGGGGCGTCGATAGGAGGGGAAACAAACGTATAGAAGGAGCATTGCGCTACAGCAGCGCTTAATTACGCAGTAAAATTAAATTTATCTCCTTACTTCTTAGTTCTTCTGTTTCGATATTTCTTTTTGCGCATGAAATGTATCGTGCAAAGCCGTGGCAATATTTTGATAGAGTACTTAACGTTTGCGAACGGCCTCCACATGTGATAATTGTTACGCAGTTATGATAACAACGGGCACGTCAGGATATCGTTACTAACAGTTCTTCGAGACACACTTATTTAGGGGTGATTTTTGTTTTATCTGACACTGTCGGCGCAGCAACTATGTCTGTTTCTCGTAAATTCTGAATTTTAGTACAACCGCTTTTATTTACTTGTTTTTCTTTTTGAGCTTCATCTCGAACGACTGGAAACCGCATCTCTGAAGATGTAACTTTCTTTTGCAGTTTGTTACAGGGTCAATGGTAGTGATAAGTAAAGTCACTGCCATCACTCAATGGCCCACAAATTTTCTAGAGGGCTGCGAGATTTTTGTTGAGATAGTAGAATAATACTTTTGAAGGAAAGGTTCTCGTGGAGACAATATTTAGCTTCTCATCTGATGCAAAGAGTAGCGTCTCGCACTGTATCAGAAGGTTTCCAATTTTACGCAAATACCATACCACCATGGATCAAATTCAGACTCAGAGCGAAAACTGATGGAGCTCCAGTGCAACTATTCTTCACCGTGACACAGCGTACGTGGGGAACTATTTCAGCCTCAGAGATCGAATAACTTGTATGAAGACAAACGAGCGTTTGTCTTATTTCTGCAGCTGTGATAGAAAGCCATGGCTCGGACAGATTCCTCTGTTTTCCTACTACACTGATCTGAGTGACCTACGTTAGAAAGTTAATTGTTTTTTGTAAATACATATCTGGTAAACTGCTCTAAACCTCTAAAGCTGAGCTGAATTTAGCAATGTGGCTTATCTGTTTCATTGCTCATTTCTTCTGTACTTGTACAACATCTTATATATTTAACCATCGGATTAAATTACTTTTGACTAAACCGCAGTAGATGATGTGTTCACCACATAGATATCACAGGAAATTTAGCTGAAAACGAAAGGATACAATTTAAGTATTCCTCAGAGCGAGACTTCAACCTACGACTCTCTCACTATCAACTGCTTACAGCGACGACCACTGTCAACTGTAGCAGCTTGTTCACACACAACAAAAATTTTTTTTCACGTAACATGAGACAGAAAAAGAGAATTCTGTGAGTCTGAAGACCGACATGCACGCGGTGTATTTCTGCTTGTCGAGAGAACCATTGCGGATTGAGGGAGCTGTATTATCACTTCGACTTATAATAAATTGATACACGACGTAAATCTAAGTTGAACAATTGACTCTGGGACCACAACACTCTCTTCCTCCGTTATTTAAGGAAACCCTAAATCCTGGAAAACGTTGCGATGGCTCTTCAAGCAACAGCGAAGAATGTTTCTTATCAAATCTTTCAAATCTAAACGTAAGTCATGCAATCCGTGATCACGAAAAAAGAAGGAAAATTTTCATTTGTTTTTCCTGTTGTGTTTTCTGGTTGCTCATAACAGCGTAGTATCTGCTATTTCAGTGCTCAAATCGTCACTATTGTCATCCATATACCTGAAATTATAACTCCGTAAACAAAACTTTCTTTTATAGTGTTTACGTAATTCGGAAGCTATGTTGGCTAAGTTTTAGTTTAGATAAGCGACAAATTTAGACTTTGATACACGTTTGGTCATAAAGCTGTATTTTTGCTAGTGCCAGACATAATTTCATTCCTGGGAACAACTGGCAAACGGTTGAGCTTTCATTTTTTGAACATTAGTGCAACAGCCCGTAACATCAATAGCGTAGTGCCTGGTAAAACCTCGTGATGACCTTTCAACTCTTCGCATTGGTGATTGCTGCACTTCTGATTTAATGGTAAAAGTTTAACTCTGAGTAAATGTTTAAGGAGACTAAGCAGCGAAGGTCATCAGTCTCCTATTCACAAACCAGGATAGGACCAGTGTAAATGGTTCAAATGCCTCTGAGCACTATGGGACTTAACATCTGAGGTCATCAGTTCCCTAGAACTTAGAACTACTTAAACGTAACTAACCTAAGGACATCACATACATCCGTGCCCGAGGCAGGATTCGAACCTACGACCGTAGTGGTCGCACGGTTCCAAACTGAAGCGCCTAGAACCGCTCGGCTAGGAGCAGTGTACCCAATCTGTCTGCGTGTAGCGTAAATTCTGTCTGCAAATATGAGAAAGTGTTCTAAATGTTTGCGTAGCATGTATCTGAGGCGGAACATTGAAACCAGTATGCCGGCCGGCCGGAGTGGCCGTGCGGTTCTAGGCGCTACAGTCTGGAACCAAGCGACCGCTACGGTCGCAAGTTCGAATCCTGCCTCGGGCATGGATGTGTGTGATGTCCTTATGTTAGTTAGGTTTACTTAGTTCTAAGTTCTAGGCGACTGATGACCTCAGAAGTTAAGTCACATAGTGCTCAGAGCCATTTTTGAACCGGTATGCCCCTAGTGGTATGTGGAAAACTGCCTAAAAGCCACATGCAAGCTGTTAGCGCGCTGAGCTAATTCGACCCGGTGCCAGCATACCTCCGCGTTTCGGAAGCGGTCGCGCTTAACACGTAGCCGGGCGAGTTGATGGTATAAGCCATTTGGTTTGTCACCTCTTGTATGTCTAGCTGTTGGGTGCTATCTTCCGCAGAAAAAGAACAAAAATTAATCATCGGTACGTGATAACGCTTCTAAGCTTCTGGAACCTTTCTAATCTGTGCCTTTGGATATATGCCGTATCATTCAATTCTCTTACTGTTATTGCTGCTCTCCTCCAACAAAATACCTGTTATTTCTGAGAAGTATATAAGGCATTGGCAATTGGGCAATGTGTGTCATCCTCCACGGGCTACCGATTGCTTCTTAACTGCAATGAATTCGAATTGGAACCACTTAGAAACAAACTAAAATCAGTAACGCTTAATTTTTCCTTTATTTATGTGGGCCTTAAGAACATGAACCTTTGAAACCGTTTAACTTCCTCGTCTCTAAGGAACCCGCTTTCGAAAGAATTCACCAATACATATTATCTCATTCAGAAACCAAAATCTGTAACATTAACGTCTGTACACCGCTCACAAGTTGTAACTAATCTTCGAATATCTCGCAAGAATTCTGAAGGTGGACTAGAGTCAGTAATTCGTCTCAGGACGAGAAAAACTGAAGGAAGAATACTTGACGAAGCTTTCCAGAGACACATACCCAAAGCACGTATATGACAGTTAAGTTTGTGCCAAGTTCATGTCACACCCCTCTACAAAAAAGGAAGCATATCTGAACCACTGAACTGCCGTTCTATATCACTCACCGTATTTGTAGCCGAATACTAGAACAATTTTTTGGTTCGAGCTTTATGACTTACATGGAACAAAATAATCTGTTTTGTGGAAATTAGCCTACGTTCCCAAAAGATAGATCACGTGGAACTCGAATCTCCCTCATTGCACACGGTATCGTCAGTGCTATGGGCGAGGGAACCTTATTAGTTCGGTATTTCTAGACTTTCGGAAAGCTTTTAATTCAGTACCACGTAGACATTACCTAAAGAAAATATGTTAGTAAGGGACATCCAGCCAGGTAAGTGACTGGATCGAAACTTATCTGACAGGCAGGGCGTAGGTAATACGTGGTCGAGTGTTGCCGATTATGTTATAAATTAATGATTTAGCAGGTGCTTTTCTTGTCACTGGCAGTCTCGGGCATTTCGTAGATAACGCGTCTATATAACTTGAAATTATAAAGATTGTAGTAAAACCCAATTAGAACTCGGCATAATATTAACCTGGTGCAAAGACTTGGAAATAGCTGTTAACGTAGATAAATGCGAAGTTGTGCACTAAACGAAACGTAGCAGTGTGTTACACTTTGACTACAGGATTAATGAATCACAAATAGAGTGAGTCACGGAATGCAAATATTTGGGAGATACAATGTGTACCGACGCGAAGTGGAGTGACCACATGGGCTTAATTGTACACAAAGAAAATGTCAGGAAACGATTTAGTGACAGGGTCATGGGAAAATGGTATTTGTCCGTAAAACAGATTGGAAACAAAACACTTATACGAACCATGTTTGAATGCTTCTCAACTGTATGAGATCTATATCAGGTCGGACTGATAGGACACATGGGACATATAGAAAGAATGGCAGTGTGAATGTTACACGCTTGTTTGACTGGTGACATATTTTAAAGGAAATGTTGTAAAATCATCAGCGGCAGACACTCGAAGACAGATCCCGTACATCTCGCGGGGACCTGCTTACTACACTACAGGAATCAGGGCACGAACTAGGAATATTCTTCAGCTCACAACTTCCTGTCTCTTTGAGACCGTGCAGATAAAATTAGACAAATAACAGAGGCGTACCAGCAGGCATTCTTCCCAAGCTCCTTCAGTGAATGGAACGAACCCTAATATGTGGTACTACAGAAATATCCGTCGCCACACACTTCACAGTAATCCGCAGAGCGTAGATGTAGAGTTCTGTATTGTTTCACATTACAAGAGCCGTTGTCGAGGTCCCGCCCCAGGATCTGGACTACCAAACTCTCTTCGTTTGAGACTGGAGTAACTCGACATCGGCGAAGAAAAGTGATGGCTGTCCAGAAGCGACTAATAAGGATAGAACGTTGTGACCATTCAAGAACCTTTTGTAGCTAGTTCTTTAAACAGTTTGGCTTACTGAAAATAACCTCATAGTAGATTTACGACGTCTGAAACATAATACTAAAAGGAGAACTGATTTACACCATCTATCGTTCTGTGGCGTAGACTGGAGTGAGGTATTCAGCCATAAAAATCTGTGACCACCTATCCAGTGATGTTACGAATTTATTCGATAATGCAGTTAACTTCAAACACAAACTGAAGTCATATCTGCATGACAACTGCATTTAGTCTGTAAAATTTATATGCGGTGTCTGTTCTTTCAGACATAAGCAACAGAACTATATATATATATATATATATATATATATATATATATATATATATATATATATATATATATATCAGAGCGCCACGGCCAATGATCCTTCCAGTGCAGATGCACAAACAAGCCTGAATCTGCGAGTAGTGAAGGTAATGGGTAGGGGCCCTACTTCAGTAGTGTGTGGATAAGGTGGGAATTTGGGTCGCTGAGCGACCGTGTCCGGATAGCCGAGGCGGAAAATCCGGGTTCGACTCCCTGTGCGGTGCTAATATTCAGCTTTCCCCATTGATTTAATTCAGTGCCCACTAGCAGCTAATGTCCTCATTCCTTTGATTAATAATCCATAAACTTACCACCTGTTCCGCTGAGGAGATGCGCTTTAATTGTAGAAATTAATCGTTCCATATAATAGCGAGTTGTCGCAATTACGATCGACGGAACACACAGATAACTTGCTAAGTAACTAAATAAATGTGATATCCCGAGTAATTGTGTGTGACTTGTTCTGAACGATCGTCATACTGATAACAGAGTTGAGACGCAAGTAATGGGGCATTTCTGCAACGGTCATCGCGACGCATCGACCCGCCGGCCGTGTAATTTTTTGCAGCGCAGAGTGAGCTGTGCGCGCGGTACAGAGACACGCCGTCCGTCGCCCCCCCCCCCCCCTCCCCCAGCTTGCCGTGACTCATCTGCCGGGCCGGATTACGGGGGTCGAACCCCGGCCCAGTACGCTGAGCGGCGTGGCGCGCTGCGGCGCTGCGTCAATCAATACGCGCCGCATAAAAGAATGCTATGCTCCCTGCCGCGTTTTTTGTGGGCCGGCCTGCGCGTCTGTCCGAAGGAAACGAGGGAGCTCCGGCAGGAAGCAGACCATTTGTAGCCTCTTTCCGTGAGCTGTTCCGGCATTTGGAAAGCCGTAGGCATCTGAGACCGGAATGACCGCACACGGATTTGAAGCACATTCCTCGCGAACGTGAACCGAGTGCCGAGATACCTTCAGTGACGGATTGTAATATACCCGTTTCGCCAATCGGCGAATTTCCTGGAAAGCGGCAACCATGCCTGTTCTTTAGAACTTCGAGATATTCCAAGACTGTTAAAATTTCGCTTTTACAGCTGACAGTTTGTCGTTCAGATCTCAAAGATTCCAGTAGAATGAGTGGGGCAAAGATCATCTTGGAAAGAGACATTAACAATTCTGCAAAAGAGTCAGAGACACAAACGATCCATTCAAATAGATAAAACCTAACAGATCTGTTGCCTATACAAGTCAGGGTGTTAGGGTCACTGAGGACAGTGTATTGAACAACAAAATGGCTCTGAGCACTATGGGACTTAACATCTGTGGTCATCAGTCCCCTAGAACTTAAACCTAACTAACCTAAGGACATCACACACATCCATGCCCGAGGCAGGATTCGAACCTGCGACCGTAGCGGTCACGCGGTTCCAGACTGAAGCGCCTAGAACCGCACGGCCACACCGGCCGGCCTATTCAACAACATTACATCAGTGTTTCCTTTATTTGCAGTATAATAATTATAGTTATCAGGAGTAGCATGTTCTTAGGTAGGTTAGTATCTCCATGTGGCGAAAGTAACCCGTTGATGCTTATTTTCCCCTGAGCAGCAGGTCACGTGTTGAAGTATGGACGCGTGAACGCAAAACAGTTACTGACAGTCTAGTGAACTTAGTTGTGCAGCGACGGTGCAGGAAACATCAGATAGTAAATTATGTGACGTGTTTGCTCTCTTAGACACAGAGAAAAAACAGCTAGCATATTGAAGTGGGTAGTGGACCCGTATTAGTGTACCTATGATCGCAAGATCTCCACCTATAACCCCAAACACCCTGTATACAGGGTGGTCAGAAATAGTCTAAAAAGCTTGTAAAGGTGTTACAGGGTAGGTTGTGCTGAGAAATAATTGTTCAGAAAAAAATTCGGTACGTTGCGCCGTTTTCGAGTTAATTAGCCTTGAAGTTAGTCAATCAGGCCGTTGCGCGCGTAAATTGACGGGGCCCGCCAGACACGTTGTCGCCAAATTTTTATTTTGTTTCCTAAAACAGAACAAGAGAGCGATACAAAAATTGGACATAGAACGGTAGTAAGGATCGAATTCGAGCCAAAGGCTGGGAAGTCTCGTGTGCTGTCATCTACGCTATGAGAACAACTGACACTATTTGTATCTGGCGGGCTGCTTCAATCTGCGCGCGCAACGACCTGATTGGCTAGTTAACTCGGAAACACCACCTACCCTGCAACACCCTTATGAGCTTTTCAGACTGATCTGACCACCTTGTATACATGTCAAAGTTTAGCCATTATACCAAGCGGCCTTTAACAGATCTTATATAGTACCACTTTGTCAGCAATGTCGTTGAAGCTCTTATGTAATAGAATGTGTGTCTTAAACATGATACTATGTAGATTCTGTGGCGGCGGCAAAATATTAATAAAAGAAAACAGAAATGTGCATCGACATTTCTAAGGCTCATTTTAAACTTGTTACCAATCGCCACTTCTCTCACAACTGTATCACCTTATCATTTCGGAGAGTCCATTTGTCGTCTTGAAACAAAGATGACAGCTATGCTGCTCAATGTTTTCTTTCTAATAGGAAGCACGAGTTAATGTTCTATACAAGGTGTCCCAGGGGGAATGGTCAGTATTCAGGGATATGACAGTAACTACCATTCGGAGCAACAAAGTCCAGTAACCATTGGATCTAAAATGCATACCTTAAAAACTATGAGCACTTGTTCATCTTTGCTACCGTTTAGCACATCTTTTCTACAGAACAAGTGCTCATAGCTCTTAAGGTATGCATTTTAGGGCCCATGTTTACTGTAATTTCTTCCTTCGAATAATCATTCCTGTTCTGTCTCTGAATATTGACTATCGCTCCTGGGACACGCCTGTGCATCCGTTACCATCGTCAGTTGCTGTTTGGGCTGTATGTGAGTTCGTTTGTATAGTAGTCCGGTCACAAAAACTGACAGCAGCCGGGAGAGCGGTGTGCTGACCACATGCTCCCCGATATCCGCATCCAATGACGCCCATTCTCCGAGGATGACACGGCGGACGGTCAATACCGTTGGGCCTCCAACACCTGTTCGGACGAATTTGGTTTGTTAATACAGTAGAACACTGGTTGAGGCAAGGTGCTCCTCGTGTTTTCCGTGCACTGGAGAGTAACGTTACGTGGGCCACTGCCTAAGGCGATGACCGCTACCGAAACATTGCTATACAATGAGGTGACGAAAGTCATGGTATGGCGATATGTACGTATGCAGATGGCGGTAGTGTCGCGCACACAACGTACAAAATTATTATGGCGACACGACGACAATGAACGCGGAATGGTAGTTGGCTTGGTTCAAATGGCTCTGAGCACTATGGGACTTAACTTCTGAGGTCATCAGTCCCCTAGAACTTAGAACTACTTAAACCTAACTAACCTAAGGACATCACACACATCCATGTCCGCGGCAGGATTCGAATGGTAGTTGGAGCTAGACTCAAGGGACATTTTATTTCTTAAATTGTTAGGGAATTCAGTATTCCGAGAAGCACGGTGTCAAGAATGTGCCTAGAGTACCTAATTTCAGGCATTACCTCTCACCACAGACAATTCAGTACCGAGAAACCGAGAGTAGCAGCGTCCAAGGAATAGAAAAGCAACTGGAATCACTCAACAGAGGAAAGTCCACTGGACCTGACGGGATACCAATTCGATTCTACAGAGAGTACGCGAAAGAACTTGCCCCCCTTCTAACAGCCGTGTACCGCAAGTCTCTAGAGGAACGGAAGGTTCCAAATGATTGGAAAAGAGCACAGGTAGTCCCAGTCTTCAAGAAGGGTCGTCGAGCAGACGCGCAAAACTATTGACCTATATCTCTGACGTCGATCTGTTGTAGAATTTTAGAACATGTTTTTTGCTCGCGTATCATGCCGTTTTTGGAAACCCAGAATCTACTCTGTAGGAATCAACATGGATTCGTGTGAGACCCAACTCACTTTATTTGTTCATGAAACCCAAAAAATATTAGATACAGGCTCCCTGGTAGATGCTATTTTCCTTGACTTCCGGAAGGCGTTCGATACAGTTCCGCACTGTCGCCTGATAAACAAAATAAGAGCCTACGGAATATCAGACCAGCTGTGTGGCTGGATTGAAGAGTTTTTAGCAAACAGAACACATCACGTTGTTCTCAATGGAGAGACGTCTACAGACGTTAAAGTAACCTCTGCCGTGCCACAGGGGAGTGTTATAAGACCATTGCTTTTCACAAAATATATAAATGACCTAGTAGATAGTGTCGGAAGTTCCATGCGGCTTTTCGCGGATGATGCTGTAGTATACAGAGAAGTTGCAGCATTAGAAAATTGTAGCGAAATGCAGGAAGATCTGCAGCGGATAGGCACTTGGTGCAGGGAGCGGCAACTAACCCTTAACATAGACAAATGTAATGTATTGCGAATACATAGATTGAAGGATCCTTTATTGTATGATTATATGATAGCGGAACAAACACTGGTAGCAGTTACTTCTGTAAAATATCTGGGAGTATGCGTGCGGAACGATTTGAAGTGGAATGATCATATAAAATTAATTGTTGGTAAGGCGGGTACCAGGTTGAGATCCATTGGGAGAGTCCTTAGAAAATGTAGTCCATCAACAAAGGAGGTGGCTTACAAAACACTCGTTCGACCTATACTTGAGTATTGCTCATCAGTGTGGGATCCGTACCAGATCGGGTTGACGGAGGAGATACAGAAGATCCAAAGAAGAGCGGAGCGTTTCGTCACAGGGTTATTTGGTAACCGTGATAGCGTTACGGAGATGTTTAGCAAACTCAAGTGGCAGACTCTGCAAGAGAGGCGCTCTGGATCGCGGTGTAGCTTGCTCGCCAGGTTTCGAGAAAGTGCGTTTCTGGATGAGGTATCGAATATATTGCTTCCCCCTACTTATACCTCCCGAGGAGATCACGAATGTAAAATTAGAGAGATTCGAGCGCGCACGGAGGCTTTCAGACAGTCGTTCTTCCCGCGAACCATATGCGACTGGAACAGAAAAGGGAGGTAATGACAGTGGCACGTGAAGTGCCCTCCGCCACACACCGTTGGGTGGCTTGCGGAGTATAAATGTAGATGTAGATGTAGATGAGTTGTCAGTGCTAACAGACAAGAAACACAACATGAAATAACCGCAGAAATCAATGTGGAGCGTGCGACGAACTTATCCTGTAGGACAGTGCGGCGAAATTAGCGTTAATGGAGTATGACAGCAGACGATCGAAGCGAGTGCCTTTGCTGAGACTACGACATCGCCTACAGCGCCTCTCGTGGCCTCGTGACCACGTCGGTTGGACCCTAGACGACTGGAAAACTGCGGCCTGGTCAGGTGACCCCCGATTTTAGTTGGTAAGAGCTGACGGGAGGGTTCGAGTGTGGCGCAGACCTGACGAAGCCGTGGACCCAGGTTGTCCACAAGGCACGGTGCAAGCTGGTCATGGCTCCATAATGGTGTGCGCTGGTCCAACTGAAACGATCATTGATTGGAAATGGTTATTTTCAGATACTTGGAGACCATTCGTGGACTTCATGTTCCCAAATAAAGATGGAATTTTTATGGATGACGATGCGCTATGTGACCGGGCCACAGTTGTTCGCGACTGGTTTGAAGAACATTCTGGACAAGTCGAGCTCCCGACACGGCCCGATCCAACATTTATGGGACATAATCGCGAGGTCAGTTCGTGCACAAAATCCTGCACCGGCAACACTTTCCGTGAATACGGACGGCTGTAGAGGCAGTATGGCTCAATATTTCTGCACGGGACTTCCAATGATTTGTTGAATTCCATCCCAAACCTAGGTGCTGCACTACGCCAGGTAAATGGAGGTCCGACACGATATTAGGAGGTATCCCATGACCTTTGTCACCTCAGTGTATAGGCCAAAAAAAATGTGTGTGAAATCTTATGGGACTTAACTGGCGGTAGTGGTGGTGGTTAGTGTTTAACGTCCCGTCGACAACGAGGTCATTAGAGACGGAGCGCAAGCTCGGGTTAGGGAAGGATTGGGAAGGAAATCGGCCGTGCCCTTTCAAAGGAACCATCCCGGCATTTGCCTGAAACGATTTAGGGAAATCACGGAAAACCTAAATCAGGATGGCCGGAGACGGGATTGAACCGTCGTCCTCCCGAATGCGGGGACTTAACTGCTAAGGTCATCAGTCCCTAGGCGTACACACTACTTAACCTAAATTATCCTAAGGACAAACACAACACATCCATGCCCGAGGAAGGACTCGAACCTCCCCCGGGACTAGCCGCACAGTCCGTGACTGCAGCGCCTCAGACCGCTCGGCTAATTCCGCGCGGCGCTTGTTATCCATATTGGTTGCCATCCCGTAGCAGCTGTGAGAGAAACGTTCAATTGTTGTTAAACTGTCGGTTTACAGCACTGTCGATTCCCTTTACTATTTGTCGTCGCGAAACGAATAGATATCTCGAGAATTAAGAATGGGCAGCCCCTTAACACTGTTAGTAAAATGATGTCTGTGCATAGCCACGATATGCTTATGAACTTTCCGAAACTGTTTTCGGTGTCAGTATTGTTCATACAGTCAGGTAAATATATAACGAGACTATGCCACAACTGAATCTGCCAGAGAACGACCATGGCGTCATGGTGTTAGCCCTGCGTTTCCTAAGCGTCATTTAATAACATGCTCACCTGCCATTGTGGAAATCTCGCACCATTCGTTTGCGATATTACCAAAGTAGTTTTATTTCAGTAACAGAGGCATGTTTGGAAGATGGTGCTCTCGCAGTCAATCCTTGTCCGGCAATCCAGATTTAAAATTTTCTTGGTTTCTCCAAATCAAAGTTGGCAAATGCAAGGTTAGTCAGGTAGTTAGTAAGTTATTGTGATCGTTTTTGGTTACTGATAACAACTTGATACGAGAGCCTATGAGTTTAATTTGTACACCACAGCACTGAAGATGATCACTTTGTGATTGAAAATCGTTTTTGCTATCGATAAACCATCAATATTACGGTCATCGCTGACCTTCCTTCTAATTTCACGTATATAGTCGTTGTGCACACAGCACTCCATGGAGAAGCCAATCAATTAGTCAGTTTCCTTTGCAGCCTCTGTCAAACTGAGCTAGTACACCGTCTCTCCTGAACTTGACGTTCCGTTGTAACCTTCCTTGGGTAAAAAGCATCACACGGAAAAGATGTGAGGTACCTTTTACCTGCTCCTGCGAATGCGGTACGGAACAAGTAACGCGGTAAGGCTGGTGAGTAATGGCAGACAGGGGTAACACGTTACGGCTGCCGGCGTCACGTGTGGCCGTTGCCCACCCCAGCCCCGCAAATTCCCGTGTTTCTGATGCCGCGCTTAGTTATTATACGAAATATACCAGCGACCTGAAAAACGAATTAAAAATTGTTTGGGAACGCTGGATGGAATGATGTATGAAAGCAGCGATCGGGATGCGAATCCCAGGCCGCGCTCGGGTGGCGGTTGGGGGGGGGGAATGTATTTTTTCGCGCTCCCCCCGGGGCTGCGCAGCAGGCGGTCCTCGCTTCGCAACCCGGCCGGGTCGGCTCCCCTCCACCAGTGGCGCAATTGTTCCAAAATGGCCGACAGTCATCGCGCACCAATGGCCGCCCTCATGATGATGACGATGACCAATCGATACGAATGATTTCCATTTTGGGGCGGGAGGAGGAGGGGTAGCACTCCCCGCTGCTCTCCCCTACACATTGCAAATAATTTAGCGCGTCTGCCGCACAAAAACGGCCGGCAAAAATATTTGTGTCCGGGGTTCGCACCGCGCCGGCCTACGTTGCACCGTCAAAAATACCGGCTGCGCGTTGCCATCGGCCAGTAACGATCGCTGTCATTTCATTAACCGGGGCTGGCACCAGTCTTCATTTCTTATACGAATGCGGAGCCATCTGACTAGCTTACTCATAGTCAGTAGCTGTGGAATAAAGTCTCGCTGCACACTCAATGCAAACGTCACACTTACAACATAATATCCTGTCTGAATCATAGGACGCTAGTCCAGCATCGCCTTTTGCGGGGCAACACAACTCGGCTACCGGATGCTACACATTAAACGATCTCTACTTAAGGTAGCTGCTAACGTATTCCTCGTTCTCTAACGAAGCAACTCCACGGAAGAAAGGGAGGTTGCTGTTTAATGTCTCGTCGACGCCGACGTCATTATAGATTGAAAAATAGCCCAGACTGGAAAGGGGTCGCCTTTTTTATTCTTCTTCATATCGTTCTTCTAGTGTGATCTAACACTCATTTACCGAACATGCCTAGTATGACTAACATATTGTAAATATAGGGGCAACACATTTAATACGTATGTAAAACGAAACACTGGAAAATGAAGCGTTAAATGTATTACGACAATTCAAGTGCATGAGGCAGTATGTCGCACGTAATGGTGACCCCTAATATATAATGAAATCTTTAAGATATCTAACTCACGTTTCCAGCAAATGGAGGCAAACAAAGGGACGATTATTTTGCTTATACGGTTAATATTCATAACTATAAACTTCGAAAATAACATTCAGGCTCCCTGTCTTCACCTCTCACTTTAAATTTAGTTTTCTCAGAGCACATTCTGGTTAGCCCGATTAGTTTCGGAGGTATCCCTGATTCTTCCATTATGCTCCATATACCTTCTCAGTGCACACTGCCAAAGGCTCTCCTGAAATCTGTGAATAGGCAGTATACCTTGTTATCAAATTCGCACATCTTTTCACTTACTTGGTTGAGAATGAATATCTGGTACATTATTGACATGCTTCTCCGAAATCCGGACTGGTTCTCTTCGCGGTTTTTCTCTATACATAGTAACAGCCTTAGTAAGAGAATGCGTGCAAAGATCTTATATGCGGTACGAAATAATGATACATCCGTGTGATTCTCATACATGGTTCTTTTTCCTTTCTTTTATATTGGATTTATTGCTGCTTGTTGCCATTCCTTGGACATCTTTTCATTTCTCCAGAACTGCAAAATAATTCTATACTGCTGCTTTTCCCCATTCTTCTTTACTCTTTTGTTTACCCTGTTTCAGCAATTCTCTGGCCATGACATCAGTTCCAGGGATCTTATTGTCCTTCATTTGTTTTAGAACTTCATTCATTTCCCTCATTGCAGGCTCCTCCACTTCTGGTTGTGGTCCTCATTGGTCTTAGTTTCCTCAGTCAGCCCTTTTCCCACAGCGACATTCAACAGTTCTTCGAAATAGTCCTTCCATAAGTTCGTGCTCTGTTTCCGGCCGGTCAGAAAGTCAGGTCTGTTGTTTCCCACCGTTACATTATTATGAAAAAATATGTATTATGTTATAAAAATTGCTTAAATTCATTAATATATGATTAAAAGATAATGATTGTATTGTTCGTCAACCTCAAATTTGATATTAGAACGTAAACAACTTTACACTTTTGTACTTGTCCTGTGCAGATAGTTAGCGAATCTGGTTGTTAGCCATGTAAGATAAATCTTTTAGATGTGAAGTGACCTCTTTTGGAACAGTTAAAAGTTTTAGTTCATTATAGACTGTTGGGGTTTGAACTTGAAGCACCGAATATTATTGACCGTGTCTTGCCCTGGAGCTTCTGAAGTTTGTTACTGTGTGCTGGTTCAGCGCCGGCCGTTGTGGCCCAGCGGTTCTAGGCGCTTCAGTCTGGAACCGCGCTGCTGCTACGGCCGCAGTTTCGAATCCTGCCTCGAGCGTGGATGAGTGTGCTGTCCTTAGGTTAGTTAGGTTTAAGTAGTTCTAAGTATAAGGGACTGATGACCTCAGATGTTAAGTACCATAGTGCTTAGAGCCATTTGAACCATTTTGAAGCTGGTGCAGCATATCCTAATCGTAACCATGTTGAACGAACCACTTGTTATTCGGGAAATCGGAAAATCTATGTCAGAATGCTCGGACGATAATTTGACCCCACGAATCACTTTTCCTCGTTGTTCGAAGTTCTACAAGGAGACAATTCTCGGGAACTTCTGTAGAGATTTCTTTACTGTTACATACGTTCTTTGAGTTTTGTCTGCAAAGGTAAGAATTATCGAACAGTTCTGCATAAGTGCTGTTTGTATGCTTCTAGTGGCCTTCTGTTACACTCGAGCTCGTATGTATCCAACGTCTTGGAAAACAAATATTGGTGTCGTTTACACTGACGCTCAGATTTGATTTCTACTTTGACCAGATTTTATTTATTTATCGTATGGCATCATTAAGAGTTTATAAAAGACGAGAATAGCTTTGCATATACAAAGATTACTAAAACACTTCAACACAGTTCTCCTGTACATGTAACACAAATGACAATAGCTATAGGCTAGTATCTAGGTGTTGTATGTAAGTGATCACACCACCCGTCACTGTCAATAAGTGTTTGGAAGGGCCCCTGTAGGCACGTTGATACAACATGAGCAACTGTCTGTCGTTCGGCACCACAGTCACAAGACAGTGACGAAGATTCGCCCCACAGATGCAGAGTGTCTGCACACGTTCCATGTGCTGTTCGGATGCCATTCAGAGTAGTCCAAATTGGCCGAGGCTGTTCAAATCGACAGGGCTAATTCCGTATGCGGGGCAGTTTCAGGCTTTGTGTGGGATAGTTTTGTTGCCAACTCATTTATGGCATTGAATTGATTTTCAGTAAGAATCCTGGCTGTGATAAATTCCACATATCTTGATCTTAATCTTGTTCGCTCCACTCCATTCAATATTGCAATGTCTTGATTATCAACAACCTTATGGTATTCAGGTAGTAACGCACACGCGCGTCTGATATCAGGAAGTGGAATGTGTCTCATGGTAGGTGACCAATATGTAGGAGTACAGTAGAAATACTTAAATACGGGATTTGTGAATCCGCCTTCATGCAGACTCTTCGTTTGTTATCCCCAAATTTGTTTCCACGCTACCTCGCCATCATCAGTGGGCTTTTTATTATTTTATTTTTTCTATTCCTTAGATGGCACAAACAAAATATTTGCATCAGGGCAGGACCACCAATCCCTCATGTATTTCTGCCGGCACCAGTCAGTCAGGAGAAGAGCTTAAGTGTGCAACGATCGATAATATTTCATCCCTCACTACTTACACACTCTGTCTCTCTCTTCCTCACCCGTACCAAGAGCCTTGCCTCGTTGAATACTCCTGTGCTTTTCGGAACAACGTCGGGTGTGGTCAGTACTTGGATTGGTAACCGCCTGGGTACACGAAGCCCTGTTGGCTGCTTTCTCTTTGCCTTCACGACAAAAGAAGACGTGGTGGTGCCTTTCCAACCTTGGTTAACTTCTGCAGTGAATCCTTACACAGCGTGGTAATGATTTGCAGCTCCTCGTACCTCGTAATATACAGACGAAGCACGCATTACCCGAGACGGTGTTATGCACATCCAACATACACACTTTTGGGCTTATGATAATCCACATACTACGATGGAGACGTCACATCATCGAAAATTCTCCGTTAACTTTTTCGCAGGTGTCGTTGGTGAACAGTTGATAAGGCCACATGTCCTACCTGGCCGACTTACCTGTCGAGTGTACCTTCATTTCTTGCAACACGAGCTAGTCGATCATTTGGATGGCGTACCTTATGGAGAAAGGACACGTATGTGTTATGTGCATGATGGCACACCAGCACGCCTCCATGGGACTGTTCGGGAGATCGAAGCACGAATCTTCGACAGCAAAGCATAAAGGTCGTGGCTCGTTAGTGCCATTAACTCCCATGTCCTCCAACGTGAACCTGTTGGATTTTTTAATGCGGGGGTATTTAAAAGCTTTCGTGTGTTCTATCCCTGTTGACAGCGTTGATGAACTCCAGAAACTCATTGTGGATGGTTGTCAGTGCATTCGGAATACACTTGGGATTTTTGAACAAGTACGTGCATCGATGAGGAGACGTGGGAAGCCTGCCTTCACATGAACGATGGCCGTGTGGATCACTTGTAACGCTTTTGTTGTCAGGCGCAAATATGCAATCTGGATCCTCGAGGACTCTGTTATAAGGTATTCATGAACTCCGTCGTAATACGTCGTATTGGGAAAATCACTGGTTTCCGGACGCTATAGATAATTGTCAGTCTTGCAAGCAATGAGAAGGGAACCAATCATTTTAATTGGCCAAGCAGAATCAGAAGTAAGCGTGGTAATTCTTTGTCGCACACCGTGTGACGGCAGTTTCTCTGCTCGGCTCTAAGCGTCGTATAGTAACAGTAAACAGCGCGTTGCGGTACGTTTGTGGACAGATAAGCGAGAGGCGTAAAGGGCATAAAAATGGTGCAATCGCAGGACGCGTGCGGCGAAGACTCGACGCATCTGTGAATAGCTGCGGGACTATTGATAACAACCCACTTCCGTGCCAAGTGACACTAACATTTCTCCATCTTTGCAGAACATGCGCTGCTGCCTACGCTCCGTAGCAGCTATGTAGCAGAATTCTGGGATCATCCTGAAATCACGCGTACCTCGCGCCTTTATATTTTAAAGGGCCAGCAGGATGTGAATGTTCGAGTCCCGGTCTGGAACAGACAAGTTCAGTACATTGTGGAATCAGCATTTCTGACCATTTATGGCTGCTGTCATTTCGTTTTGTCCCATCTTCGTTGACTTTATCCGCGTCATCGATTCATTTTATTCTTGCGAATCTAATTTCATTGATATACTTCAGAGTTGCTGGAGAATGCTATATGATGATTACTTCTTATCCCTTTTTCTCATGATATTCTCCATTATTTTGGAAGAATAATTGTATTTTTGCGTCTGTAGCCGATGAAGTATTGTTATGGAAACAGCTGATCCTCAGATCCGCGTTATTCTTGACTTTCATTTATTTCTTTGCTGCTAGTTCCGGGGCTTCAGTCTCATTCTAAAACGTTCATTCTTGTAATCACCCAAAAAGCTGTCAAGTTGCGTCATTGGGTCATCAATTTGCATATTGGCAGCTTGGCAGATTTAAACGAGAATGAGTGACAGAGAATGGAGCTATGACCACGAAACTAGCAGCAAAGAAGCAAACATAAATAAAAAATAAAAGTGGAGCTACCGATCTACAGTTTCCAGAAAAGTATCGACGATAGTCAAATTCACAGATTGCGGAGGTCACTAAGGACGTTTCAGTTTATTCTCCTGTTCATTAAACGAAACTTTGACATTTAATGTGCTATGAATGCTGGTATTATCATTTTGTAACATTCAGTTCTTTGATCGGTGCAATACCAGCACCACTGTATAAACGTGCTCACCTAGATAGTGCCCGCATCTCGTGGTCGTGCGGTAGCGTTCTCGCTTCCCACGCCCGGGTTCCCGGGTTCGATTCCCGACGGGGTCAGGGATTTTCTCTGCCTCGTGATGGCTGGGTGTTGTGTGCTGTCCTTAGGTTAGTTAGGTTTAAGTAGTTCTAAGTTCTAGGGGACTGATGACCATAGATGTTAAGTCCCATAGTGCTCAGAGCCATTTGAGCCACCTAGATAGTTTCACGTACTTCATCGTTCCGTTTATGACCTCACCATATGACTGGCAGGCTAAATCAGTACAGACGAAAACTCTGCATGTTTTCATTTGAGGCATTTCAGGATTACTGCTCGTTCCAGCACTTTAAATTCGTCTATTTTACAAGATGTATGGCAATAACAATTCTTCGAATGATTCTGCTACTATGTTTCTTCGTACTGTCGCATAGTAAGCTCAGTGGGAGCGCTCTTGTTTTAGTGGTAACAATTTTCTCGTGTCGCTGTCTGTGAGGTCCGACAGAACACAGCACCGCCCACGTACGGGAGCATAGGCTCATGAAAACATTTCATAGAACGAGAAGAAATCTCAAATATGCAAGGGAAAAACTCTGTACACGAATGCTCGTGTTAATTGGTCCAGTCCTTGTATTTCGTCACAGGTTAAACGATTATCCAGCATACGGAACCGCAACTGTGCAGCCACTTTCAATAACTCCGGTTAAATTAATTCTTTTCTATGAACTACACCGCCAGTGAGATACTTGATTTAAAAAAATCGCTTTTTCTGATGTACCTGTATGAAGTAACTGGGATAAGCCGACAATGCCACTTCCGGCGTTATCCCTGCAAGAAAGCTTCCTGTGCGTGATGACAGGCCCGCTTTCATCTATTGACACAGAATCCGCCCATTAGTCTCTCTTTAGCGGAGTTATTGGTACAAAGAAAAAACATAAGACGCAGAAAAGTTATGGCATAAGTTCCGAATTAAAGAGGATTTCTACTTAGCGGCCTTTTCATTTCCTTCCATTTTCATTTTTATCTGGCGGCCTGCTCCCCTAACCCCTACCTCTCGTTTAAGTCCCGAAGAACGAGAAACGATTAATTTTAAAGTGAAGGACTGCTTCTTTCGCAGACGAGGTCATCTGAGCGGAGAGAACAATATTTTTGATGGTTGCATACTTTATCACCCGCTATCTCTTTATGTCATCCATCACGCAGCGCCCATCTCCTCCTTCACTTTTGCTTTCCGGAAACGCATTTAATGATACGGATGTGAGTGTGTAATACCAGCTGTGCGGTAACTCAGAGAGAACTGCGTATCCTACCAACTATGTATTCAGAGTGCTGAAAAACTTACGGCACAAGCGTAACTGTTAATTGTGAGTACCGAACAAACACGCCGAGGTTCAGCCCTCAATCTGTGTCCTAACATTTGCCTTTTACGGGCAATAAAAGAAAGAAGCGTGGATTTACAGTTTAACGCCCTGTCGACATCGAGCACTATATGGACGTAGCAGAAACTCTGTTTGACAAGGGAAGGTAAATAAAAAGACCGTGGCCTCGTATGGGGAATCACGTAAAGTGACTTACAAAAATCACGGTAAAGATATTACAGGATGACCGAAAGAGTGTTTGGATTCCGCTCCACCGACCCTCCTCCCACGACCACGCCACTTCGCTCGGTGTGAATTATAAAGATTACAGAAGCAGTCTTATAACGAACAGGAAACTGCTCTAATTGCACCTGGAGAGATGATAGATTTAAACGTACTTACAAAACAACAGGAATCTGAAGTCAACCAACACTTCTAACACAGGTTTTCCGTGATTTCCTCAATCACGTGTGGTGCGCCTATGCACATGAACCTCTTCCACACTGTCTAAAATGATACACAGTGAATAATAACCAGTGTTGCAAGATATTTTAGAAAAACAACTATCCATAACGACCTAAAATTAAAACTATTTCAGAAGCGATTGACTCCATATCTGAAAGCTTTCACCCAAAATACCGTACTCGGTGAACATCCAAATTCTTCAACTTTCTACATATGACATCCACAGCCAACAAAGGCATAAACCTACAAAATTGGTTCTGTTATGATATAAAATATCATGTCCACGGAAAACACTGTAAATATCATTTAATCATCTATTTCTGCATGTAAACAAATTATATATCATTGTCAATATTATTTTCATGGTAATGAAACATATTGTCCCATTATCAAACGTAACAGTCCTTGCAAACTTATCATTGTTTAAAAGTAACTGCGAACTAGACAATTTGTAAGACACTTACTTGTATCAGGTAAAACAGGAAGATGTGTCTGAATTTACCAAAAAGGATTCCCAGAGAACTATTTCGTCTTTCTTCCAAACATCACCGTTTGAGATCCCCGTGCACTTTATTACACTTTCCAGCGGGCTATAAAAACCTGTTACGACTCCAGCAGCACATCTCTCAATTCGTTCAATGTCTATCGCATGAGGCGGCTGCGGTGGCCGAGCGGTTCTAGGCGCTTCAGTCCAGAACCGCGCGACTGCTACGGTCGCAGGTTCGAATCCTGCCTGCCCGCATCTCGTGGTCGTGCGGTGGCGTTCTCGCTTCCCACGCCCGGGTTCCCGGGTTCGATTCCCGGCGGGGTCAGGGATTTTCTCTGCCTCGTGATGGCTGGGTGTTGTGTGCTGTCCTTAGGTTAGTTAGGTTTAAGTAGTTCTAAGTTCTAGGGGACTGATGACCATAGATGTTAAGTCCCATAGTGCCCAGAGCCATTTGAACCATTTTTTTCGAATCCTGCCTGGGGCATGGATATGTGTGATGTCCTTAGGTTAGTTAGGTTTAAGTAGTTCTAAGTTCTAGGGGACTGATGACCTCAGATGTTAAGTCCCATAGTGGTCAGAGCCATTTGAACCATTTTGAATCTATCGCATGTCTGCTTGATAAGGACTCCAAACACCAGAATCATACTATAAAACTGGTCGCACTTGCCTTTTTATTTCATTTCCTTTGCGAAGCCTTCTAATCAAAAGTCTTCCATTCGCCTCCTCTAGAACCAATTTCACGTATTCGTCCCATTTCATAACACTTCTTAGTTCCACGATGCAACATACTGAAGTTGTTCATCACTAATCTAGTAATCAGATACTATCGGGTTCTTTCTCTTTGTTATCACTTGTATCCACTTTTAAAGAGAGCTGTCATGCATTATACCGAGTGAAAATTCACTTTGTCCAAGTCTTTCAGTAATTCCTTACGATCGTCTAATTTCACATCCCCGTCGGGACACCCAGGATTAGCTTCTCCGTGGTTTCCCCTAAATCGCTTCACGTAAATGACAGCATGATTTTTATGAATATTCCATTAGCGTATTGCCGGCCGCGGTGGTCGAGCGGTTCTAGGCGCTTCAGTCAGGAACCACGCGGCTGCTGCGGTCGCAGGTTCGAATCCTGCCTCGGGCATGGATGTGTGTGATGTCCTTAGGTTAGTTAGGTTTAAGTAGTTCTAAGTCTAGGGGACTGATGACCTCTGATGTTAAGTCCCATAGTGCTCAGAGCCATTTGAACCATTAGCGTATTGAGCGTGGGAAATATGACTTGCTACGTGCCTGTGTACGCGCCCTAATCTCTCTTGTCTTAATATCACGATCCCTTACGAGATATATAGAGGTAAAGGAAAGGAAGGAATATTAGAGTGTAACGTACCGCCGACATCGTGGTCATCGGAGACGGAGCACAAGCTGGGAATACGAAAGAATAGGAAAAGAAATCGACCGTGCCGTTTTTAAAGGAACACTCCCGGAATTTGCCTGGAGTGATTTAGGGAAATTACGGAAAACCTAAGTCTGTATGGGCGGAAAGGATCTGTACCGTCGTCCTTCTGAATGCGATTCCAGCTTACTAAGCATTGCGCCACCTCGCTCGGTTGTATATACGACGATGGCAGCATTATCGTCGCACGGGTTTCTTCGATAACAGGCTCTCTAAATTTAGCCAACACTGTTTCGCGACAGCTACGTCGCCTTTCTTCCAGTGATTCGGCAGACACAGCTTAGAAAGACACGGCCGGCACACATTGCAGATGTGAGAGCTCGCACTACCTGGAATATTCATTTCCTCCCCTCTGCTGTCTGCTGCTCTTCCTCCGTCCAGCCGGCGGGGCTAGCGATTAGCCAGGAGGCAGAAGGCGGCCCTCGCCTGCCCTTCTTTCATTACGAACATCGCCGCGTTTCCCCAAAGGCTTACTTCCGTACGGTCAGCCATTTTTCAAATGACTGGCCTAATCTCTTAAATTAAAAGTCTCCCTCTTTCTGAGTGTCCGGCTGTGATATGTAAAGGAATTCGGTACCGACTATTAATAAGAAAATAGCAGTGGCGTCGGCCGGCCCGGGGAAGCGCTCTCCAATATCAATCAGGCGCCTCCGCTCTGCACTCCAAGCATTTTTCGTACGCGCATCATCAGCTTTTAAATTAAAAATCGCAACGATTCCAGGGCCGCGTGGGGGAGCGTGCGCTGGACGCGCCTCCTCCTACCAGCCCGCGCCTCGCTGCTCGCGTCTCGTGTGGCGTGTGGCGGAGGGTACGTACGGCCGGCCAACAAAGACGCAGCAAGAGCCCGAATTCCCCTAATTTTGGCACCGCGCTAATTACGCAGGGAATACGAGGTGTCCATAAAGTCCCGCTATCATAGCTTGGGAACTATGAGAGATAGCGCGTAGTGATTTGTTGTAAAACGTTAAACAGCTCTCAAAGTTTTTTATAGGTTTGTTTTTCCCACATATCTGCATATTTTTCTAGATTTAGTGCTAGTTGACATTCATCACTCCTACTAGAAATTTTGTCTAAGTCGTCTTGTACCCTCCTACAGTCACTCAACGACGATACCTTCCCGCACACAACAGCATCGTCAGCAAACAGCCGTAGACTGCTGCTCACACTCTCCGCCGACACTATGATACTTCCGTGCGGATCTCCCGACGATATCCTTGTCTGTGATGAACATTCGCCTTTTCTAGCTAGTCATATATCTGGGGACCTATTACGCATGCTCAGACCTTCGTTAACAGTCTGCAGCTGGGCCCAGTGCCATATGCTTTTCGGAAATTTAGGAATATGGAATCTGCCTACTGCCCTTCGTCCATAGCTCGCAGGATATCATTTGAGGAAAGGGCGAGCTGAGTTCTGGACGAGCGATGATTCCTAAAGCCCTGCTGACTCGTGGACAAGAGCGTTCCCGTCTCAAGAAAATTTATTTTATTCTAACTGAGAACATGTTAAATAATTCTGCTGTTGAGGATGTTGGCCCTTAATTTAGCAAGTCCCTTCTTTTACCCTTCTTATATAACCTGCCCTTTATTTCCAGTCGCTTGGGGCTTCGCGCTGGGGAGAGATTCGCGATAAATGCAAGCTAAATAAAGGGCCAATGCCGTAGAGTACTCTTTGCAAAACCGATTTGGGATTCCATGCGGACATTGAGACTTATTTGATTTCCATTCTTTGAATTGTTTCCTTTCGCCAGGGATGTTTATTACTAACCATACGAAAGTCCCTGAAATGGTCAAATGACGGTACGTTTGTACGATTCTCCTGCGTGAACGGCTTCTTAAAGGCCAAATTTAAAACTTCCGCTTTTGTCTTGTTATCTTATATTGACACACTATATTGTTCAACGAGTGACTGCATAGACATCTTAGACTTGCTTAGTGATTTTACGTAGGACCAGAATTTTCTCGTGTTCTTACAAGGGAACCTCCCCATTGCATCCCCCTCAGATTTAGTTATAAGTTGGCACAGTGGATAGGCCTTGAAAAACTGAATCCAGATCAATCGAGAAAACAGGAAGAAAAGGTGTGGAACTATGAAAAAATAAGCAAAATATACGAACTGAGTAGTCAATTTGCAACATAGGCAACTTCAAGGACATTGTGAGCTCAAGAGCGCCGTGGTCCCGTGGTTAGCGTGAGTGGCTGCGGAACGAGAGGTCCTTGGTTCAAGTCGTCCATCGACTGAAAAGTTTAATTTTTTATTTTCAGACAATTATTATCCGTCCGTCCGTCCGTCCGTCCGTCCGATGCGAGGTAACTGCGCCGTAGTATGGGGACGCCACACCTAAACAAACATCGAAACACACGACGTCAGTCGACTACAGCGCACGGAAGAGAGAGTATTCCTGCTAACGAGGCTCCCTGGCTGGCAGTTGACTGTTCACTACTTTGGACGAGAGTGCATTAAATACGTGAGATGTATTCCGTGGGCAACATGAATCCAGCAAATATAGCTCGCGACTTCAATAACAATCGCACGGTTTTGCGGTTCGGTCGCAAAACAAAGGCGCTAAACTTATTACAGTGAACAGAGACGTCAGTGAACGAACGGACAGATTATAACTTTGTGAAAATAAAGAAAGTAAAATTTTCACACCAGGGAAAACTTGAACCATGGATCTCTACTTTTACAGCGGCTCACGCTAACCACGGGACCACGGCACCTCTACGCTCACACAGTCCTTGATGTTGCCTATCTTCCACATGGACTACTCAGTTCGTATATTTTGTTTATTTTTTCATAGTTCCACACAACTTCTTCCTGTTGTCTCGATTGATCTGTGTTCAGTTTTTCAAGGCCTATCCACTGTGCCAACTTATAACTAAATGTGAGGGGGCTGCGATGGGGAGGTTCCCTTGTTAGCAAGATCTTTTGCTAAAATATGACGGTGGTAGTTGTTATAAGCTTCGTGCATGGATCTTTTTACATACGCACAAATTACTACTAATTTTTGCCTGACACACGCATGATGCATTTAGTATCAGAGCGTGCTGTCTGTGTGTAGAACGGGGAAGGCGCGCGATCTAACTGAGTTTGACCGATGGCAGATTGTGATGGCCCGGAGGCTCCGCACGAACTTTTCGCAAACTGCACGACTTGTCGGGTGTTCGAGGAGTGCTGTGGTAAGTGTCTTCAACGCGTGGCGAAACGGAGGTAAAATCATGGCCTGACGTTGTGGTGTTGGCCGGCCACACCTCATTACAGATGTCGGACGCCGTAGGCTGGGCAGATTGGTAAAACAGGACAGGCAGCCAACTGTGGCGGAACTAACATCAGACTTTATCACTGGGCAGAGCACAAGTGTGTCTAACGAAACAGTGCACCGAACACTCCTAACGATGGGCAGCCGCAGCGGACTACCCATACTTGTGCCAATATTAACACCACGACATCGGAAACTGCGACTGAAATGGGCGCGTGACCGTCGGCACTGGACATTGGCACACTGGCAGAGCGATGCATGGTCAGATGAATCCCAATACCTTCTTCATCGTGCCGATGGGAGGGCGTTAATCCATCGTCGTCCAGGGGAACAGCTCCTTGACTCCCGTACTGTGGGACGGAGACAAGCTGGCAGCGACTCGATGATGTTGTGGAGAACATTCGCGTGAGGTACCATGACGGCTAAGTAGTACCATACACTGGTTGCAGACACATACACCCCTTCATGACGATCATGTTTTCCGACGGCAGTGGCATTTTTCGGCAAGATAATGCGCCATGTCACAAGGCCAGGGATGCGATGTTGTGGTTCGGGGAACACAGCGACGATTTCCAATTGACGTGCTGGCCCCATAACCCGCCAGATCTAAATCCGGTCGAACACATCTGGGATACGGTTGAACGTGCCGTCAGAGCTCATCGCGCCCTTCCCGGATTTACGGGAATTGGGTGACTTTTGTGCAGATGTGGTCCCAACTACCACCAGCGACGTACCAAGGCATCATTGCTTCCATGCCTCGACGCGTCGCCGCTGTTACCCGTGCCGAAAGTGGACATACCGGCTATTACGTTGTTGTTGTTGTTGTGGTCTTCAGTCCTGAGACTGGTTTGATGCAGCTCTCCATGCTACTCTATCCTGTGCAAGCTTCTTCATCTCCCAGTACCTACTGCAACCTACATCCTTCTGAATCTGCTTAGTGTATTCATCTCTTGGTCTCCCCCTATGATTTTTACCCTCCACGCTGCCCTCCAATACTAAACTGGTGACCCCTTGATGCCTCAGAACATGTCCTACCAACCGATCCCTTCTTCTGGTCAAGTTGTGCCACAAACTTCTCTTCTCCCCAATCCTATTCAATACTTCATCATTAGTTATGTGATCTACCCATCTAATCTTCAGCATTCTTCTGTAGCACCACATTTCAAAAGCTTCTATTCTCTTCTTGTCCAAACTATTTACCGTCCATGTTTCACTTCCATACATGGCTACACTCCATACAAATACTTTCAGAAATAACTTCCTGACACTTAAATCTATACTCGATGTTAACAAATTTCTCTTCTTCAGAAACGCTTTCCCTGCCATTGCCAGTCTACATTTGATATCCTCTCTACTTCGTCCATCATCAGTTATTTTGCTCCCCAAATAGCAAAACTCCTTTACTACTTTAAGTGTCTCATTTCCTAATCTAATACCCTCAGCATCACCCGACTTAACTCGACTACATTCCATTATCCTCGTTTTGCTGTTGTTGATGTTCATCTTATACCCTCCCTTCAAGACACCATCCATTCCGTTCAACTGCTCTTCCAAGTCCTTTGCTGTCTCTGACAGAATTACAATGTCATCGGCGAACCTCAAAGTTTTTATTTCTTCTCCATGGATTTTAATGCCTAATTACGTAGGTAGGCATAATGTTCTGGCTGATCAGTGTAATTCTCTAAAGCTGAATCTCAGCAGTGCATCCGTGTTTTCTACAATCTATTATTCAACTTTTAAGTTTCTCCGGGTGGTTACTCCTAAACATTTTACGGTTCCCTGTAGTTTCTTGTTAATAGTGTAAACGAACTGTAGCGGATTTCTTCGCCTGTTATTAAACACTGCGTTGCACTTACTTACGTTCACAGTCGACTACCACTTCCTGCACTAACCATCGATTCTCCACAGCTCTCTCCCAATTCCCTACAGTCTTCCGGTGTTGTTACCGTCTTACAAACAACTGCATCCACTGTGAAAAGCCTCATAAAGATTCCTCTAGATATTTTAGATACAGACTGTCCCCGGAGGAGTAGCGAATTTTCAAAGATACGACAGGGACGATCATTGGAAGCAAAGTCTAGTAAACATGAACTGTAAAATGCATACCCTAAGAGCTATAACAGTCATCCGTCTTCACTGCCCTGAAATACATCTCTTCTATTGAACAAACGCACATAGCACTTAATATCTGCGTTTTAGAGCCAATGTTTATCAGAATTTTTTGCGTCGAGTGGTGGTTTCTGTCAAATCCCTGAATACTGACCATTTCTCCTGGGACACCCTGTACACTGTAAACAGTAACGGTCCTGACACACTTCCTTTGGGTAGTCCTGAAATTACTTTTACATCTGTCGATTTTGTTCCGTTAAAAGCAACGTGTTGAGTTCTGTCTGCAAGAAAGCCCTGAATCCAGTCGCAAATCTGGCCCGATACTCGGTAAGCTCGTATTGTGTGCGCTAAAGGGCAGTGTGGAACTGCATCAAATGCCTTACAGAAGTCAAGGAACACACCGTCAACATAGGCGCCGATGTCTAATGTTTACAGAGCTTTGAATCTCATGGACAAACATAGCGAAAATAGTTTTACAAGCTCTTTGTTTTCGGAATCAATGTCGATTTTTATAGATCATATTTTATTTCTCCAAAAACGTCATTTTCGAGTGATGCGGTTCTTATTTGTATTCCGCGAACACGGATTCTATCAGCTACGTGAACTGCACATTCTTTGGATCTGTCAAATAAATCTAACTCTCACATCTGCCTTTCCCACGGCTAAATTTATGAAACCATTCAATTTCAAAGCACCACAGGCAGAAACCGGGTACGTAAAGGCAATGACAGATTTCAGTGATTGATCAGCGATCCCGTAGTGAAACAATACCAGATCCTTTTGCCCAACTACACTCCTGGAAATGGAAAAAAGAACACATTGACACCGGTGTGTCAGACCCACCATACTTGCTCCGGACACTGCGAGAGGGCTGTACAAGCAATGATCACACGCACGGCACAGCGGACACACCAGGAACCGCGGTGTTGGCCGTCGAATGGCGCTAGCTGCGCAGCATTTGTGCACCGCCGCCGTCAGTGTCAGCCAGTTTGCCGTGGCATACGGAGCTCCATCGCAGTCTTTAACACTGGTAGCATGCCGCGACAGCGTGGACGTGAACCGTATGTGCAGTTGACGGACTTTGAGCGAGGGCGTATAGTGGGCATGCGGGAGGCCGGGTGGACGTACCGCCGAATTGCTCAACACGTGGGGCGTGAGGTCTCCACAGTACATCGATGTTGTCGCCAGTGGTCGGCGGAAGGTGCACGTGCCTGTCGACCTGGGACCGGACCGCAGCGACGCACGGATGCACGCCAAGACCGTAGGATCCTACTCAGTGCCGTAGGGGACCGCACCGCCACTTCCCAGCAAATTAGGGACACTGTTGCTCCTGGGGTATCGGCGAGGACCATTCGCAACCGTCTCCATGAAGCTGGGCTACGGTCCCGCACACCGTTAGGCCGTCTTCCGCTCACGCCCCAACATCGTGCAGCCCGCCTCCAGTGGTGTCGCTACAGGCGTGAATGGAGGGACGAATGGAGACGTGTCGTCTTCAGCGATGAGAGTCGCTTCTGCCTTGGTGCCAATGATGGTCGTATGCGTGTTTGACGCCGTGCAGGTGAGCGCCACAATCAGGACTGCATACGACCGAGGCACACAGGGCCGACACCCGGCATCATGGTGTGGGGAGCGATCTCCTACACTGGCCGTACACCACTGGTGATCATCGAGGGGACACTGAATAGTGCACGGTACATCCAAACCGTCATCGAACCCATCGTTCTACCATTCCTAGACCGGCAAGGGAACTTGCTGTTCCAACAGGACAATGCACGTCCGCATGTATCCCGTGCCACCCAACGTGCTCTAGAAGGTGTAAGTCAACTACCCTGGCCAGCAAGATCTCCGGATCTGTCCCCCATTGAGCATGTTTGGGACTGGATGAAGCGTCGTCTCACGCGGTCTGCACGTCCAGCACGAACGCTGGTCCAACTGAGGCGCCAGGTGGAAATGGCATGGCAAGCCGTTCCACTGGACTACATCCAGCATCTCTACGATCGTCTCCATGGGAGAATAGCAGCCTGCATTGCTGCGAAAGGTGAATATACACTGTACTAGTGCCGACATTGTGCATGCTCTGTTGCCTGTGTCTATGTGCCTGTGGTTCTGTCAGTGTGATCATGTGATGTATCTGACCCCAGGAATGTGTCAATAAAGTTTCCCCTTTCTGGGACAATGAATTCACGGTGTTCTTATTTCAATTTCCAGGAGTGTATGTTACAATACCTTTATTGATATTGAAGGTCAGTTGCCAATTTTTAGACCACGCAGTGAATATCTACACGTATCTCTGCTTTTCGCAACAAGTTTCTAATTATGTCACATCGCTGTAAACAACTGCGTCATCTGCGAGGATCCTCTTGGAACTAGAAACTGCGTCCACAAGTGAATAACGGAGGTACTGTACTATCACACTACCCTGAGGCGCACCAGACGCTTCCCTCGCTAGTCACGATGCCTCTCGATATACACAGTTCAGTTCACTCGGAAGTCTTGAATTCAATCGCACGTCAGTTCGAATATTCGGCATGCACGTGTTTCCCTTGCTAGGGTATAGTGCGCAAATTTATTGAAGGAATTAAGAAACACAGCATCAACCTAAAGTCCGCTGTCTGGTGCCTACTCAACAAGCGAGCTTCTCTTTTGCGTCTCATGTATGTTGTTTAAATAGTTTCAGACACAAAGCTGCTGGGAACTTTCAGGAAAGTAAATTCAACTGCTCACTGTAAATTAAAAAATGTTAATCCTCACAATTTTGAAGATACCTGGGATGAAATATAGGGAGCGAAAACTTATCTGTAACTTCTAGAGCAAGAAGACTGCAGTTGTAACAGTCAGAAAACATTAAACTGAGTCAGTAATTGAGAAGAGAGTTGGACAGAGTTATAGCTTATCCCTCATGTTATTCAGTCTGTACATAGAGCAAGCACTAAAGTAAAGTTTGGAAAAATAATTATGGTTTAGTGACAAGAAATAAAACTTCAAGGTTTGCCGATAACATTGTAATGCTGTCAGAGAGAGCAAAGGGCTTGGAAGATGAGTTAAAGGGAATGGACAGTGTATTAAAAAGAGTTTATATGATGAACAGCGTCAAAAGTAAAACAAAAGTAATGGACTGTAGTCAAATTGTACCAGTCTATGGTGAGGATATTATATTAGAAACTGAGACACCAAAACTAGGAGACGAATTTTGTTATTTGGGCAGAAAAATGATTGACAGTGGTCAAAGTAAAGTACGTATATAATGTAGTCTGACAAAAGCAACTTGGAAAAAACGGCTACTCGACTGTTCATCAAATTACAAGACAAATCAGAAAAAAAATGCTTACAAACTTAGACTTCGTACATAATAGCTTCAGACAGTCGTTTCCTAGTGTGTAGCGGAGCAGCAAAGTATGTGTACTCTGTTGCTTGACCAACGTATTGAGTTAAGGACAACACTTAAACGAGATTTCACTGTTCACCAAGAGACGCAGTCAAGTCCCGCGTTGTACGGCCAGCTCACTGTGTTTATTCTAAACTTTTATAAGATTTTTATGGAGACGAGTTCCTTTGCCGGTGCTGATTATGTTGTGTCTAGACAAGACAGCCTAGACACAATGAGAGGAAGCCGAAAGGCACGCGCTAAGCTAAAGCAGGATGGCGTGAGGTCTGAAACAGGATACGTAATGAATGCTATAAAGAAAAGTACGTAGCTTCTGGAATACTTAACTTTAATCCATCCTTTTGGTACATCTGGAGATTGTGGCGATACAAGTGAGACTCTTTAGATACATGCAATGTTACTAATGGCGCCTTGCTAGGTCGTAGCCATTGACTTAGCTGAAGGCTATTCTAACTATCTGCTCGGCAAAGGAGCGAGGCTTCGTCAGTGTAGTCGCTAGCTACGTCGTCCGTACAACTGGGGCGAGTGCTAGTCAGTCTCTCGAGACCTGCCTTGTGGTGGCGCTCGGTCTGCGATCCCTGACAGTGGCGACACGCGGGTCCGACATGTACTAATGGACCGCGGCCGATTTAAAGCTACCACCTAGCAAGTGTGGTGTCTGGCGGTGACACCACAGTTTAAAATGCGGTAGAAGTGGTCGTTTTACTGTAAATGATATAAAAAAGATTAAAGAAAAAGAAGTAAAAAAATTCGCACATTTCCATATACTTAATTACAGGATCGTAAGGAACTGCATTCAGTTTTGCTCACTTGTATATCATACTCGTTATTAGTATGAATGAAAAGTTAGGATAAATGTGATAGACTCAAGATTTGAGCCAGTACGTGATGAGTACTCGGGCATCGGACTCTGTGACCGAGCGGTTCTAGGCGCTTCAGTCGGGAACCGCGCTGCTGCTGCGGTCGCAGGTTCGAATCCTGCCTCGGGAATGGATGTGTGTGATGTCCTTAGCTTAGTTAGATTTAAGTAGTTCTAGGGGACTGATGACCTCAGATGTTAAGTCCCATACTGCTTGGAGCCATTTGAACCATTTTTGAGTACTCGGGTGGTCCATTAGGTGCAGCATTGTCCGTAAAAGGCAAATATTCAGATTGGGCGCAAAGTTTTCATCCGTAAGGAAAGTAAATCAGTTGTATCGCTGGTTAGCTTTTCGATTTTATCAGACACTTGACGCGACTGTCACTTACAGCCGAACTCAGCGTGTTTGGGAAGTACTGTCTCAGTGTGGGTAGGGAGCTTCTCCGAACAAGCACTTATATGTTGATGACTGCTTTTAACACACGTCTCAGCTTCAGTGTGCGCTGAGTTAATCTAGAACAGTTTATCCTCATGGCTTAGTACCCGAAGCATATGGGAGCTGGCTCTTATCCCAGGTTCGACTATATGAATATAGTCAAATGCCACACGAGATGATTTATCCAGTGGCTCCTTAGTAGTATCAAATACACACAGTGCAGATGTAATTCTTTGTTAATCTAGAATCGGCTCACCCTTTTTGGAGGTTTTGCAACCGCTCACTGCCGGAAATCAAGACAGGAAAGCGGCCTTCGCAGCAGAAATTTGAGATAAATGGTCGGAAGAAAGCAATGAAGACGTCGTTGTATTATGCAAACTAAAACATTATCAAGTACTACCTAGGTACATTTTTCAGCCAGATATGTGGCGTATTCATTACCTACCTATGGGAATGTTTCGATTTAGTACCTTAGATTGTCACAGAAATGAGGAAATCTCTGTTCTCAGTTGACGACTTTTCTCTAGTCTTGTGTTGTTTATGGAAAACAGGACTGAAAACTGAACCCTGTTTGATTTCATCACCTAAACTGAGAGTGCTGCAGGACTTTCCTAAACACACGAATCAGTGCCATAGAAAATACATTACTTTACTCTTATCTGTCGCAGTGTTCTCTCTTATCAACTGTGGAATACTTTCTAACCCACTCTGCTTCGTTTTTCCTGATGCCGTTACAGAAACAGTGTCCAATATTTCGCAACGATTCCTTCAATCTATGCTCTCCAAATTTAGAATGGACTGTTGCCTTTCAGCACTATTCAGGTAACATTTCTGTATCATTTACCTTATGAGTGCCATTAAGGTGAAATACTTCATTTCTTTCTGGTCATCTTACTCGTTGCAGCCTGAGAACCGTCCACAAAACCTGTAGTGGCTTTGACTCATTTCGTTCATTAAAACTGAACTCTTCGCATTAAAAGTAAAAATGATGATGTCAATCGGAAATGTATTTATTAACCATATGATGAGATTTTGGAACCGAATTTTGGACGTACCTCGTGAAAGCGTAGATAATTAGTCTTGCAACAACAAATCGTTCATTCATCAATGAGCCTTATCATTCGTTCTCGATAAAGTTATCTTTAGACTTTTGTATCAGTTCTTTTATCCTCAGATTTATGAAGTATTTGAACCCTGATTTATCCTTGTGGGTACAAAACACACTTTTAAATTCTATCACAGCTGTATACAAATCCGTTGTGTAGTTTAGGAATTGCGCTAAACTTATGAGAACATTATGTAGAATATTTGAAAGCGGTTTCTTTGGCATTACTACTGAGATGTTAGCACCGTTAACACCGGAAACATACGCCAATACATAAGCTGCACAAGAAGTAATAGAGAAAAGATCTCTTTACTCGAGCAACATACTCGAATTTCTGTACAACAGTGCTTTTCCAACATCATTCGCTTGCATGTAACACATAAAAAGCTAACTCTTGGAAGCTATCAACAAGTATCGACCTACAACTTTCGATGTGTAAGAATTTTACACGTGCGAGATTTTAAATTCGTTGAGAATAATAAAAAAAGAACTCACACAAGACTGGAACCAAAAGAGACTAATGCTAAGACAAACACACTCAGAAGACGCTGCACGGCTGTGATCACGTACAGAATTATTTTCTTGATGAATCCCTTCTCATTCGTGTCGCATCGCGCGCCGAGAAAGAGGGGACGTCGCGTAAGATAAGAAATAAGTGTCTATCTGTATGTATACACAATTCCCCACCGTTTCCATTTCACTCTGTATGTCGACAAGAATCCCTTGCGCACGTTACTAAGCTCTGCACTACGTTACTACTCAGTCAATTATCTTCCTAACTTTCTGTGCAAATACAACCGAGGATCGTAAATGCATAACCGGAGCACCAGTTTAGTAATAGAAAACTGAGGTTCTCCGTCATGCTGTCAACCTCGATAGGAGACGGAGAGACCTTCTGAACCACTATAAACACGCTGTGATGCTATAAAAAATGGCACGCGACTTCCGGTTCACAGAGACACGTTTGATCTGACGGTTGTGTCGTGCAGAAATTCCAAGAAGACGGTAGTTCCCTTACTTTGTTACTGTACCTGTATCTAATTACTTTCAGTTCTTGTCTACATACCTTTTTGTGCCGGCCGGAGTGGCCGAGCGGTTCTAGGCGCTACTGTCTGGAACCGCGCGACCGCTACGATCGCAGGTTCGAATCCTGCCTCGGGCATGGATGTGTGTGATGTCCTTAGGTTCGTTAGGTTTAAGTAGTTCTAAGTTCTAGGAGACTGATGACCTCAGAAGTTAAGCCCCATAGTGCTCAGAGCCATTTGAACCATTTTTTGCCTTTTTGTCCTAACGTCAGCAGAAACATGCTGGTTTTAAAGGAAAGTTTTTTTTTACTTCTGATATTATTGTCTTCTGAGCAGAAACAGTGAATATGATCGACCGTTCGCTAGGCTTATGCAACTTGCCACTCTGTTTTAAAAGCATCATCGACTACTAACAACACGATATTTAGATTTTTTCTTCGTGTCACAATTTAGGTAGCCCATCCGCTTGTGAAGTCAGCAACTGATTTAACTGTAAGTATTACGTCGGCCGGGGGGGGGGGGGGGGGGGGAACTGTTTGTACAGAAGTATCAGTATCGGAGAGTGAGATCGGCGAGGTATTTGCGCAGCATCTTTCTAATCAATGGAACAGGTGTCTTTGGGCCTCGGGCTGATTCAGCTTCGTGCACCGGAATACAGGCGATTTTTAACTGAATATTCCTTTCGCCGTGCACTGGTAAGTTCAATAATTTATATGCTGGAAAACAGAGCCAAAGTATTAAACTTGACAACATCTGTCCGCCTTCATTTCAGTGGAACTCCTCCCACAGTTTAAAAATAGAGCATCTCTCTCGAAGAAAGACAAAAACTTTTCGGTTAGAAGTTTAATAAAGTCGAACAGTCATCCGGAGACGGGCGCTACCAATAACATGGCCGCATTCAGACTGACGGTAATTCTCTCAAGTTTTTCCTCTGCCCCGGAGTGCATTAATTTTATTGCCCGATCATCTTAGATAAGTCTTTTTTTTTTATTCCCCCTCGAGGATATTCTTAAAAATGATGCACTAAAGGCGAAGCAGTCGTAACGCGGCTGTTTATCGCGATGTGAAACGTTATTACGCGAAGAGGAGGACAGTGTTCCAGCCTGTACTGGCAAACATTTTGTGCACGCGATCCCCCAGTTATTTGCTCTGCAGCTGTGCTTATCGTCGCCTCGCCGCGCGCGCCACACATCTTGCTCTCTCTCCTCCTTCATTGGGACGCTGAGAATCCACTCGACTCGTTTCGTTACGTCACTGACAGCGTGTCATTCCCTCTTTGCTGGCTCCGGGTTTAGATTTTTATACAGCTGTAAACATTCCTCAAGACACGAAGCACCGTGCTTAACAGGTACTTCGAGAGACAGTGGAAAAAAACGTAAGCCGCGTAACAGTACAGAGAAGGTGCTCGACACAATCTGTAAACATTTTCCGCTTCTCAATGTATACGTTTCCACCTTCTTTTTCCCCGTATCACTTTTTTCCTTTTTACATTGTAAGTTAGTTATCTATCGCCTTGAAAATCGTATTGTTTCCAAGATAGTCAAATTGTTTTTACATGTCTTTTCCAAGAACGACATGGCCTTACTTTCCAGATTTCATTCGCTTTCAGATACATAACACAATGTACAGTAGCACATTGAGTGAAATAGCTACGTTTCATTAATGTGTTTTGATTACATACCAATGTTTCAAAGAGAAATTAGCACCTGCGCAGTGTAGTGTCTGTAAACATATCATTACCGTTCGAGAAATGGTTCTCGGTTATCATTCCGAGGGCGTGATATACGTTTCCGTTCGTCACCTGTTTTTGTGTTAAAATAAGTGCAATGAACTCCTTTTCATTCCCCGCAATTGGCTACGTTTGAAATTTTTTCCTTCCATATAGGTGGCTTTGTCTACATCCTAAGAGAATTTCTGAGCTCAGACTTTTGTCATTGACATTATTGTACCGAACAACAGCTTTAAAGAGCTCTATGAATTTTGAACTCTCATTTGTTGCGCACCTTCCTGTACTATCACAGTCACCGAGGATCATCATTGTTCTTGTATTAGGTCCGGTCTATCATTTTTGTTTCAGGTCCTAATAAATTTGACGCTGCCCGCTTATCTCTTTCTTCTAGGAAATTGCTATCCCATTGCATCTTCTTTTGTGCGTATATTCTCTTCCTTGTAGCTGATTGTTTTTCGGATAAGAAGTCAGCAGTATTGCTATGAAACACAGCGATGTGAGATGTCCTCTTCTAGTGTACAGAATACCACTGATCCGCCTGGAAGTGAGTAGGCTTGGTTATATGTCAAAACAAGTAGCTACCACTGTTGCGTTTCCTCTGGAACCAGTGCAGATTTTAATACTTGTTGCTTTAGAGTCACTAGGAACTTTACGCTTGCACTGTTTCACTGCGAATAAGCATACTGTGCAACAGTAGTTCGCATTTCTACTGTTTCGTTTTACTCAATAGACGAATTAATGTATCAGATCGGTTATCGTGAAGCATAGCAGTCATATCTGCGTTAGTTTCAGATTTTTATTCGGGCTAAAAGATGAAATAATGCAGTTGCGAGCACTTGATGTAAAAGAAAAGCTTCGGCTACCGAAGACTTAATGTCAAATGGGTTTGGCGACGTCATAGCGTTTCAGGACGTAAAACGAGCACGGGCGAATGTTTGAGTGCCGATACCTCTGCTCCAATGATTTCCATCTGTTGAGAAGAGGTCGCACAGCGACGAGATCTTCCCGTTTTACCAGAATTTCCTATGCATCGTTACAGATGTGACACTCACGAGCTCTCAGAACCACAGAACATGCTTTCAGGAATTGTTTTCAATTTCTCGCTCAGTCCGGAACCGCGCGACTGCTACGGTCGCAGGTTCGACTCCTGCCTCGGGCATGGATGTGTGTGATGTCCTTATGTTAGTTAGGTTTAAGTAGTTCTAAGTTCTAGGGGACTGATGACCACAGAAGTTAAGTCCCATAGTGCTCAGAACCATTTGAACCATTTTTTTTTGTTTTCAATTTTTCCCTCTCTTATCCGTTTAGATTGTCCCGAGGACTTCTCCTGTAAACGAAAAAAATAAAAAGGTAACAACGAAAACACAGAATAAATACGTTCGTAGCTTTTGAACGTCTCTCGATGTTTCGACCCAAATGTTCATTTATGTTTATGCGCTGAGATCAGTTTTTGATAAATATCTCCAGAATAGGTTCAGGCACTATTATTACCTTGACAATTATTATTGTTTCTGTAAGGATAGTACTTCAAATTTGTGACCTTTCATTTCGGGCTACTGAGACTCTGTTTTTTCCTTGAATCTAGGTAGTACTTCGAGAAAAGCCAGTGCTAGTACATCAGATTAGTGACTGACACGGCAGTAGACCGCTAGCATCGCAGGCATATTCATTTTGACCCATCCCACAGTGGGCTGCGGCGCTTAGTAGCAGCATTCCGTTCCTAAGGCAACGTCTTTATCCAGGAAGAAACACCGTGTCCTTGTTCTAGTTACCACGTTTGCTTCTGAGCACCGGTTCTGCAGTGACAGCCCCCTAGGGCGTTCCCAGGGCTCCCCTATCTTGAAGGCTCGCTTTCGAAACCTGGGGAGCTACTTGTCCTGCAAGTAGCTCGTCAGTTTTCCCCATGAGGCTGTGATGGCCCTGCTTCAGTAGTACTGCACTGGACCTGGCTCTTTTGTGTGACAGACAGCCACAGGGGTGGATTCGTAACGACGTTTTATTCGACGAAGACAAGAACACTCGAGGAACTTTTTCTCTGTTTTCAATTTCCCATACTCGACAGCAGTCTGTTTGATCATCGCACTTTCTAGTGAAGTCACGTGTATGTTGACTATTGAAGAAATCGAAAATTCTGTCACTCAGTATACAGGTAAATTGTGCGCCACAAGTTTAATTAGAAAGGCTGTAACTTACAGGTTTGTATTCTGGATGATTTGCATTTTATGAACATTAGGTCATTGTCTAAGCCGGCCGAAGTGGCCGCGCGGTTCTGGCGCTGCAGTCTGGAACCGCGAGACCGCTACGGTCGCAGTTTCGAATCCTGCCTCGGGCATGGATGTGTGTAATGTCCTTAGGTTAGTTAGGTTTAACTAGTTCTAAGTTCTAGGGGACTAATGACCTCAGCAGCTGAGTCCCATAGTGCTCAGAGCCATTTGAACCAATCATTGTCTAAGGTATTTTTCAATGGCTAATGTTTCGTGTCGTAATGCTGAAGACATCCACGGAGGCTATAAAGTCGTAGGTAGTCGATATTCAGAATTAACCAAGCTCATCAAGTGTTTGTGTGCGTAATAGCTCAACGGTCGGACCGTGACGTTATCCGGCCGCTACCAAAGATCGCGGAGTTGCGCTGACCTGAGTTCCTGGGCTTGCACTGCAGAAAAGTTAGCTCTGTTTGCTTTATTTATCACTAAGTCCATCACGTTGTTTGCTATCAGCGCTTTTTCTTTTCTGTTGAAGTTGTTTCTGTGTGTTATGAATTTCTATGGCCTCTCTGTACAGTATAGCACAATAATGATTGGACCTTGATAAAACTATAGCATAGGAGAATCGAATTTGGCGGTTCCCCGGTGAGGTGCCAGCATTATAAACTTGCCTTAGACCACGGTCTAGTTTCCATAAAAAAGAAATCACCAAATATATTAGTACCGATCGTGTAAGCTTTGCGAGTTTGTGTCACTGATGTCTTCACTCGGGACGCTGGTTTGATGGAAATCTTCACACTTGTCTACGATGTACAAGCTTCTTCATCTCTGCCAAACTTCTGCAGTATTCATGTAAATGAACTTTCATATTATGGAAAAGCTTTGGTCTTCCTCTACAATTTTGCTCCCCACAGCTGGCCAGAGTGGCCGTGCGGTTCTAGGCGCTACAGTCTGGAGCCGAGCGACCGCTACGGTCGCAGGTTCGAATCCTGCCTCGGGCATGTATGTGTGTGATGTCCTTCGGTTGGTTAGGTTTAATTAGTTCTAAGTTCTAGGCGACTGATGACCTCAGAAGTTAAGTCGCATAGTGCTCAGAGCCATTTGAACCATTTTGCTCCCCACACTTTCCACTATTACCAACCTCACCATTTCTAAATGCCTCAGGTTGTGTCCTATTAAATGATCCCTTCATTTTGTCAAGTAGTATCATACTTCTTTTTGGCCAACAGGATACGTTACCTTCTCATTTCTTATACGAACCAGCCGGCCGCTGTGGCCGTGGGGTTCTGGGCGCTGCAGTCCGGTACCGCGGGACTGCTACGGTCGCAGGTTCGAATACTGCCTCGGGCATGGATGTGTGTGATGTCCTTAGGTTAGTTAGGTTTAAGTAGTTCTAAGTTCTAGGGGACTGATGACCTAAGATGTTGAGTCCCATAGTGCTCAGAGCCATTTGAACCATTTCTTATACGAACCTCCACTATATTCAACATTCTTCAGTAGCACCACATTTCAAAAGCTTCTATTCTATTTTTGCAAGCACAGTTTATCGTTCACGTTTCGATTTCTTACAAGGGTACATTGAAGATCGGTACCTTCAGAGAAGATTTACTAACATTTAATTAATGTTAACCAAGTTCTCTTTCTCAGGCATACTTTTATTGTTATTGCCAGTCCGCAATTTATGTCCTTTCTGTTTATTTTGCAGCCAAAATAACAAAACACTTATACTACTTTTACTGTCTCAGTTCCTAATAATTCCCTCAGTCTTGCCTGATTCAGTTGGAATACATTCCTTTGCCACTGTTTTACTATTCTTGATATTCATCTTATAAGGGGCAGTCAAATGAAAACAAGACAGATGAAAAAAGTAATTACAATGCTATTATTTCAAAAGTAATCCAGTTATCCCACTGTGAGACAAGATTGCAAAAACTTTGCGGTTGCCTACGTAACCATGATTGTGCCCAGACGAAGCAAATCGACGGCAACGAATGTCTTCCTTCAACACTCCAAAAACTTGGAAATTGCATGGGGAAGGATCGGACTGTATGGAGGACTTCCCAGCGAAACTTCTGCAACATGCGGGCCCGCCCACACCCTCCATGTAGTCTCGATCTCTCCTCAAGCGACTTCCATATTTCTGGAGCCCTGAAAAAAGACATTCGTCGCCGTCGATTTGCTTCGGACGAAGAGGTGCAGTTCTGGGTACAATCATGGTTACGTAGGCAACCGCAAAATTTTTCCATGAAGGCATTTATCGCCTTCTATCACAGTGCGATAAATGTATTAACAGTAATGGCGATTGATTTTGAAATAATAAACGGCTTACTTACTTTTTCCCCTCAGTCTCCTTTTCATCTGACTGACCCTTATACAGGGTGTTTGTTAATTCCCATTACGAACTTGCAGGACTTGTAGAGGTGAGTGAGTATATAATATTTTGAATAGGAACCCGTGCCTGGAAACGTACCGTTTCCGTTCTACGACAGTTTCAATTGAGATGTTTAACTCATCCAGTTATGCTTGAGGAAGTGAATTAGGTGTGACGCAGTACAATTACAATATAACAATACGAAAGGAAACATAACTAAGCAGCCATTCATTACCTGGGCACATTTGTTTGTATTAACACTTAAACATTAAGTGTTTTCATTATTCCAAAAGAAAAAAGAACCCAGCATACCGTAAGTGCAGAACAGTACTGATGCACTGCAACAGTGGCGACCACCAACGTTGTTACACACACTGTACCTACGAAGCATTTTCTGGTGTCCGCAACTCGTGGTCGTGCGGTAGCGTTCTCGCTTCCCACGCCCGGGTTCCCGGGTTCGATTCCCGGCGGGGTCAGGGATTTTCTCTGCCTCGTGATGACTGGGTGTTGTGTGACGTCCTTAGGTTAGTTAGGTTTAAGTAGTTCTAGGGGACTGATGACCATAGATGTTAAGTCCCATAGTGCTCAGAGCCATTATTTAGCCATTTTTTGGTACACAATCTACATCCCACCTGGCGTCTCTTCAGTGTCTAGTGAAGCGACCAGAACGCATGCCAGCAGCTCTTTCTCTGTCTCTACAGGAACCTAGTAAATTAAACATTGCATGCGACCGCACAGGAACCCGTATCAGATAGGACCAGCAAGGAACACTGTACGTATACAAAGAAGGGCAGAACGAATGGCCACAGGGCGACCCATGGGAGAGCGTCTCGGTCGTGCTGAAGGAACGGAAGTGGCTCGCGCTTGAGGACAGACGCATACTATCAAGTGAAAGCCTGCTTACAAAGTTTCAAAAACCGGCACTGCGAGTAAATGACGAACGAGAGCCCCTACGTATGGCTCCCGTGGGGAGATGCTGATTCCAGCGCACACAGAGGTGTTCAAGCAGTCATTCTTCCCGCGCTCCATGCGTGCACGGAACGGGAAGAACCTCTGAAAGCTGGTACATGTTTGCAGAGTATGGACGCAGATGCAGAATAACGACGCCATCGGCAAATCTCAAAGTTTGTCTTTTTTCTTTATGAATTTTACTTCCCTCTGCACTTTTCTTCTCGATTTCCTTCCTAGCTTGCTCTATGTACAGAGTGAATAGCATTGTGTTTACCCTTCGACCCTGTTATACTGTTTTCGGGTTTGTGTCTTGCACAATTGACAGCGGACGGCCGGCGTCCTAGAGCGCGGGAATGGGTGACGTGGAGAAACGTTTAGAATACTGGGAAGAGAGTGACCGAGAACCTCGTCCACCTGAAATCACTATGGACGAATGCCGGGATGTTTCCTAAATACATCACCTAGCTGCCCTACTTGTAAGGACGAAGACGTCAACGACAGATGAAGCTGTAACCTCCGTTAGATTTGTGAAGCGCCGTGACATTGCGTTTCTAAGTATTGTTGCGAATGTGTACTGCTGTCTGGTGCAGGGCCCTTAAATGATAAACGATCCCCGCGTTGGGGTGGTTAATTGGAGGCGCCCCATAAAAGGGGTGGGGTGAGGCGCCGCATTGAGTGATGGCTGCACGTGGCCGGAATGTGGGGATCGCCGCGGCGCGCGTGACCTGCATGCCCCGCACTTTTATTTTAGAGACTGCCTCCCAGGTCACTCTGCTCGCGACACCTCTGCTCCCTGCTGTCGCGCTGCGGATACGGAGTCGTCGACCGCCATTGCTGGACCGGCCTCCGTAAGTCCAGATGAAACAATGACAGAATTAAGAACAACTGGTAACGTCTTACGTTTTTTAAACGTCTGATTGTAGTTAGACAGTACCCTGCTTTTCTCAATCTCGTTCTCTCCTTCTCCTCTATCCTTTCACATACTCTAGTTCAATTTATTTTCGTTAAACCTCTTTATGTTTATTTTTTGGATAGTTTAGTAGTGCAATGTGATGTTAGTAATTTGGCCTGTGCGGATAAATATTTGTAAATGAAGGTAACAGTTTTATTAATATGCTGTGGATTGTAACAATAATAATAATAACAGTGTAGCACTTCCTTAAGTTGCTTCTAGGGTGTAGATCATATATAAAAGTAGCAACCAAAAAATAAAAATAAATAATCTCAATTTCTTGTCGGGACTGGGTCCTTACCCGATTCACTGAAAGCTTGTAAATCTCAGCCAGGGGCAAGGCTTCACATACGGTGAGAGAGGGTCGCCTGAACATAAGTAATACACTGCTGACGCTTTGGATACGTGAGACATTCTCACTAAAATCGTACTACAGTGCAGATTCTTTGGAGACGTGAGACTTCTGGGCGTACTCGAGATAATTTATACATCGCAGTCGGGGTTCAGTACAATAGTCATACAAGAGGAATGCAACAAGTAATATACGTATTTTTGTAGCAAGCCAAGTAACTATTATTGAATGCTGCACTATACTTTAAAGTCGCACAGATACATGACACTGTTCTTCAGCATATTCACCAAGTCCCTGAGAGAACGGTACGAAAGTTCTACCAATCGTTCAAACCCTCGACGACAGACGTCCCCTCTTTGGTCACGGAGCCATGCAAAAACCGTTTATGACCGTCCTCACCGTTGGAAAGTCTGCGATTACTACGAATCGGTTTCTCAGTTGCCTATGACCTCCCCTTCAGTTCAGCACCGCCCACGTCTTTGCTGCCTTTGTCAAACTGTTAGCATCAATTAACTACAGCTGGACACGAGACTGCATTTGATGCACATCCCTCTATAATTTCACGGTGAGTCTGTATGCAGTTTGGACATTTTTCTCTCAAGATTCGACTGTCCCTCGTATTTCTGCTTTGGAGTATGTTTCCAGTCACCGCGCTATTTCATTCCTGCACCTGTGTCTGCAGGAAACCCGAAACATGTATTCTCTTCTGACAATGTGCCACTCGTGTTGCGCGATGGTCTTAGCATACAAACGTTTACAGTACGTCGAATCTTGCAGTTATCAAATATTGGAGAACATTTTTAAATGTTTAATACCAAAGCTGCCGTTTATTTACTGGTTGACTAGTTTCGGACTTGGCACATTTTCGCAAGCCACGTATTTTTATTTAGGATATGTTCGGTGCGGACAGTTCTGTTTGTGTCATCACACTTACATGTATCTCAGATCTTCGTATCCAGCAGTACGGGATCCACGTGACAACGATATTTTATGGAGAGTTCGTTCTTATTGGCTTACGCTGTGTGTCACGCAGGTTTATTTATCGCAGTTGTATCGTAAATTTTGACAGATAACGTTGATCTGCTTGTATCTTACGACTAGAGTAAAGGGCATAGAAACCAAATGAACGAAATTAGTGTGTATATTAAGGGATGCAGTCATTTTTCTGTGAGTCCGCTGATCTTGTATACAACTGCATTTCCACAATTAGGTAAGACGAGAGAAATATAACCGGACCTTAACTCAACAGCACGCTCAGATTATTCGCAGACGATTCTGTTCTCCACATCGTTTGAAAAGAAATACAGAACCCCTAAAGCAACATTTCGAATTGATGTGCTGAATGTTACCTCTCTTTAGATGTGAATAAATTCAAGATAACAGTCGTAACAAAGAGAAAGATGTAGACCGATTACAAGACCAGTCATAAACCTATGACGCCTACCAAATCGTTTAAATATTTAAGAGTAATACAAGACGCTCTCACAGTCAGTTCTTTGGTATTGCTCCAGCACTGAAGTCCTTATAGTATGCATGATAGCAGGTACCGGATGAATGCAGAGACGCACTGCAAGGACCATAGCAGACTCAAGGAACGTAAAACAGAGTCTATGGAAGATAGGCGACGTTGTTGTCACGCATTCTTGTTGGGTTAATTTAGGGAACGGTGTTTGAAGAAGACTGCACAGCAGTTCCGCCGTCGCAATCTTATTTCTATGCAGCGTAGGGACGATGAGAATAAGGAAAGGTAGATTAGGCCGTGGTCTGTGATACAGGTGTCCCTCGCTTAGGACGAGAGTCACTAACATTAATACGAAGCATGATCCGCCATGCACTGTACCGTGGGTGGCGGACTTTTTTTATAAATCAAACTAATTCATTTTACTTCTATTTACAAAAGAAATACGTTAACTTTCGTACCTTAAATGTGATGTAAATTAGGAGCCCATGGTAACTAAAAACGGGCCTGACAGTACATATTTTTGTACACTGCTCAAATCGCTGTGTAATTCATAGTGAATAGTAGTTCGTGTCATCGTTAATGCCATCCTCCTCTGTTACATTCAAGTAAGAATCGATAGTAACTCTTTGCCGCTGTTCACCGACTGAGTAGTGGAACACAATTTTTTTTTTTTTTTTTTTTTTACAAAATGCAAGAATAATTTCATATGAACATCGCTTAGTGTGAAGACTTTCAGCTGACTCAGCATAAGCAAATGTAATGTAAAGATGTGCTACCTGGCTTTCCCTAAGAAAGTGTTACAGGACCTCTGCTCTTCCTAATTTATATAAATGATTTAGCAGACTATCTAAGCTGCCCTCTTAGATTTTTTGCAGATGATTCTGTCGTTTACCGTTTAGTAAAGTCACCAGAAGATGAAAACCAATTCCAAAATGATTTAGATAATATATCTGTATGTTGCGAGAAGTGGCAATTGGCTCTGAACAACAAAAAAGATGAGGTCATCCACATGAGCACTAAAAGGAATCCGTTAAATTACGGTTATACAGTAAATCACGGAAACTTAAACGGTATCAGTTCAACTAAATATCTAGTGGTTACAATTAGTATAATTTGTCTGTGGAAGAGGACATCCATAAAATTCTCATCTGACCTATTCTCGAGAATTATTTTTCAGTCCAGGACCGTTACCATCTCGCATTAACGGAAGCGATACAAAAGAACTGTTCGGTTGTGTACTCAGCTCAAGGCCATCGCAGATATTCGGAAGTACTTCAGTCAAAACATTGCGCGTGTCAGTTTTCAGCGGGAGACGTTTGAAAACTACTAAGTACATTTCGGGTCAAGTCTACGATATTCAAATAAGAGAGATACACCGACAATCTTTTTCTCACAAATGAAATTTGAAGGGCTTAGACTACTCATCCTCGGCTACACACCTTACAATGCTGGTTCGCGAAATGATTTATATTAGTGCAGACAGTCCAGGTAGCACTATTTCTCGAGCTTACATTTCCTTCCTCGTTTCAAACTGGTAACAAACTGATTACACATCACAGAGACGGAATATTAGTTGTCGGGCGAGCGCGGAGGCGGCGGCTCGAGCGTCGGTGTATTCCTGGCACACTTTACACGCGCCGAGCAATTTTCATGAGAGGCGAGGGTGGCAGCCTGCGTGACGTCACAGCTCGCTGGAGGAGCGGCACCAAACTTTCAAATATTGCAGCGAACAAAGACCGAACACTGGCTGCAGCGTGCTCAGTAGTCGCCGCCCAAGTACCGCTGCATTTTTCACTACGGACAAACGCACAGTTAGTCCACCAGCATGTGACCCGGAATTTGTGTGCGTTCTTCCGTACCCTTCCGTTCCTCTCTAGTGCTCTGGAATGGTAAAAATTTCTGATTTACTTCCATACTACAGTAACAAGCGTTCATAGAGTCCATCGAAGTGTATCTGCACGTTTTTTAAATTTATTGATGACTGTTTGAGGCTTCTGTCAGATTTTTTAAAAATTTATCCGTGATTCGATGAGGCTATAAGCTGACTCAAATCGCTAATTTAAGGCGTTTAGACAGACCATGCCTTCATTGTATGAAATATCTACACACAACAACCTACATTTCCTGAAATACATTTACAAACGTTCACCCATAATGGCATTGCTGTGTAAGGGTAAGAAAGGAAAAGTCAACAAACATTTTGTGGTCGCTTCCCTTATAACGTTGCCCTCTTCTTAAAACGCAGAGCATCAGCAACAGTAATTCAGCAGAAATAAATCCGTGACCACGAAATTGTTTTGGATGTTTCTTTTTCACCTTTTTACCTTTTCACTTTAATACCACTACTGTGAGGACTTTTTGTGTGTGGTATTTTTAAACGTATTCCATGCTGGGAAGATTCTTGTTTACAGCTATATCTGATGGTGAATGTATTGTTCCTTCGAAACGTGTTAAGTTAGGGCTTTTGCAATGTGTGTGGCTGAGCCTACATTTTAAGTTTATTCTGTCAGATTCTTTCAGCGTATTTTCGATGCGGGAAACGTTTCGTTTAAGCCTTTTCCATGCGTTAGGTGACTGCTCTTCTGCTCGAGACACCTGTTACGAAGCACACATTCATTTTTCGAACACACTCGGCCTTACGTTTCAGAACGAACCTATAACTCCACAAGTTATACCCGCACAAATGTTATGGCCACACAACAGTGTACAAGTCGCATTAATGTGACCACCACCTACCTTCGACATCAGTGCGCAATAGCAACTCCTAGACGGCAGGTGGAAGTACTAGCAGTGGAGGGTATATAAAACGTGTCGATAGGACGTGGAAAAGACGGCAATGCTTGTCGTAATGCAGAAATGGAGAGATTTACGTCATGTCGAAGAGGCCGTGATCATTGGCTTCCGAGTCAAGAGTAGAAGCATTTCCGAAACTGGTAAATTCGGGTGCCGCCGTGATTAAAGTATACCGTACGTGGCAAAGTGGCGCTATCCAAAACCGGTGCCGAGGAAACTGTGGTACACAACGGGGCATAGATGACACGGGTGAACTACGGCTGCGGAGATATGTGCGGGCGAATAGATGTGCAACTGTTGAGCAACTAATCGCCCAAATGAACCAAGGGGCTACCAACAGTGTGTCCTCAACGACCGTTCAGCGAACGTTGCTGCGTATGGGCCTCCGCAGTAGGCAACTGGTTCAAGCATCCATATTGGCTACTGTTCATCGGCAACGAAGGCTGGAATCTGGGCGCCGGTACCGTAGCTGGGCGTCCACTGAGCGCTGGCAGATGGCTGTTGGCCTGTAAGGAGTGAAACTCCTGAAAGAAAACACCCTGGAGCAATCGTCGAAAGGGTCCAGGTCTGAGAAGGGAGCGCTATGGCAAGCGGAATGTTGTCATGGCATTCCCTGAGTAATCTCGTCATTCTGGAAGGCAAAATGGATCATCAAAAGTACGCTTCCATCCGTGGGGACCATGTCCACCCCTACATGCATTTTATTTTTCCTCGGCACGATAGCATCTACCAACAGGATAATACAACAGATCACGCAGCTGGCGGTGAACTTACGTGGTTCAGAGAGCACCGGGATGAATTTACCGTAATCCATTGGCCACCAAACTCCGAATTTCAACCCAATCGAGAATCTGTAGGATCTGGCTGCTCACACCATGGACCCACTTTCAGAATATCACTGATTCTCTTCCAGCGCCTCTCGCAGCGGTCCGCGCTCCGAAAATGTGGATATTCAGGCTTTTGACAGGTGGCCACATTAATGTGACTGGACAGTGTAGTTTTGAAATTAACTAGGCTGTTGCAGAATTCCTCAACGGAGCTGCAGTATTTCGCTTGCGTGTCCTGTTGGTATGTTTGCGTTGTCATAGTGCTTAACGCTGAGTAGTGCGGTTGTGATACTACTTCGACAGAAGTAACAGATGTACCTGTACAGAGCTCAACGTATATGCTTTCAAAAAGAACAATTATTAAACTGTCTGCATAGCAGCAAGACCTTTTTAAGTAATCGAGGAAAGTTTGACATTTTAGTGCACCAGACCACATTTGAAATTAACGCTCATTATGATATCTGCTGCGTTATGTGAACAGAACTTCACGTAAGAGTTACTCGATTATTAACGCATTTGTTCACGTTAGCATACAGTCCTATTATGTCTCCCTGATCTTTTTTTTATTCTTTAATGTGGTGTGTTGTTAAGAGACAAAACAACCAGTTATGTACCTTTACGCTAACCACAACCACCTCCGGAGGTTATGCGTGGTCGTCCATAACGGTCTTTGGTAGGTGATGTTCGAAATTTTCGGGAAAGGTCCAAATTTTCTCTTTGCTTTAGCAGGTGTTGACCGAAATAATGACACACAGGCTTTTAACTGCCTCTTAAGCACGTGGAAGTTGTATTGGTTTTTATACATAATCACTGACTATTTGTATTAGAGTAACGCTTCAGTAAGGCAAAAATATATTGGACGTAATTGTAACGACAATTTGTACACTTTCATAAGATATTGTAATAAGTTACACAACATGAAATTGCACTATTTGCATAACGAGTTTCTCATTACATCTGGTAGTGTAAGCTCCGACAGGTCCACGTATTTCGAAATTTATTCCATCAATTATATATTGAATCAGAGCAAGATTGCAGTCCAGAAAAGCAGAAACTTTGCACTAAGTGTTTTAATTTGCTAAAACCTTTTTGTGTACAAGCCATCATTGGTCTGACAATGTAAAACTCTTGTTATCGCTCCTCTAAGTAATAAATACGGTGTGACATAAATGTGTATGCTGAAATTTCTGGCTGATTATAACTGTGTGCCGGTACGGGATACGAACCTGGCACTTTTTCTTGTCACGAATATGTTCTCTAGCAACTGAGCTATCCAAGCACGACACAAGACCCTTCCTCACAGCCTTACTTCGTCCAGTACCCCTCTCCCACTTTCCAAGTTCGAGTCTCGGTCCGGCACAAAGTTCTAATCTGCCACCACGTTTCAAATCAGCGCACACTCTACTGCAGACTGAAAATTTATTCTGGATCATATGTGCTGATTGTTTAACTGTGCTCCGAATGCCAAAGTGCTAGTCTTGTTGGATTTAACAGGAATATCTCCTTCACGTGGCCTGTCCTACACTCTGTAATCTGTAAATAGCAAAGATAACCTCTGCTAATGGTTATTTGCGAATAACAACTCAGCACTAGATTAAAACCACGTGGAAGTCTTGCATTAAGCGGTTTCAATACCAATGAAACCAGAAATTGACTGTAAAGAATATATCATAAAAGAAGTAATGTTAACAGTTTCGACAATTGCGCTTTACGTGTTTCAAGGAAAATGAATGTGTTTTAGGCAATTCCTGTTGCGTTGCAGAGCCACGTCAAAGATTTTCTTGGCCAGCGTTTGTAAGAGGAAGGATATGAGGACACTGCCGTTAATTTAACTCATAGCTTTCGAAGTTGAAAGTGTCCGAGAAGCACCTTTTTCCTCGACTTGATTTTTTCATACTTACAGGCAGCCTCCATATTTGCATAAACTAGCAGTTATTCTTCGCGCCATTGACTGCCATCAAGAAATTATCTTTCACTTTTTATCTCAGTTGGCATCATTGCGTTAAAATCTGGCTGTTTATTTTGTAGACGTGGCGATATTTGCTATTGAACACGGCAGAGGCGTCGTACAAAAACAGGTTCCGTGTATTCGAAGCAGAGTATGTATCTGTTCTGGCTTACGTCACACTCTTCCACGCAGAGAGGCAATCTACATTTTGTGGGCGCAGGAACCGACGTCGTGGTGATTTTCTTTCTCTGTCCGTTTTCACAGTGATGGCAGCATACCATCGTGAACTTGAGGGGAAAGATGTAACGATAATAAAGGAAGGGGTCGGGGCATTTTAAAAGCTCGGCACAGACTTGTGGCCGCGTATAATTTGCATTAAATCACAATCAGGGATGCGACCAGCCCCTTTCACCACGTCCCTTTATTAGCGATCTCCCTTTTTTCCGTCCAAAGGTTCTTCATTACTCCGAGACGTTTCCAGAAAAGGTCATATTTAACGGCGTACCTTCTCGAAAACGTTTCTCGTTGAAAATTAAACTCTGTCTACATAAAACGTGTTAGGTGAGCTTCAAATTCGGTTTCTGTTGTCGTTGAGACAAGTGCGAAAACTTTTGGCTGCTGAAACAAATATATCGTTTCCGCATCTCAGTCTAGCAATAAATTAAGATATCTGAAACGTTATTAAGCTCTTTAACACGTCGATTTGCACGTACAAATAAAACTTTCACAGCTGCACGACGTGCCAAAGTGTATCTCTTTGTGAGAGTGGCAGGTCATTCCGTACTTTTCTTCGGCATCGCGCCTGACGGCGAACTTTTCGAGTTCTCGATATTAACGTTTTAATAACGTAGCGCACTGTTTTATATGCAGCACATCACCGACGATTGCGTCTCAGAATTAACGTCTGTTGCCCCTTTAATTTTTCCAGCTGATTAATTTTTGAAAAGATTTTTAAGCAAAGAATGGAAGGTGTGGCGGTCGCCCCTCAAAGTTCAATAATAGGCCTAACTAAGGACCGCGCGCGCCGCGCGGGGCCAGAACTAAAGATAATTTCTTTCATTCTTTCCTTCCTCCGCTCCGAAAGAAAGAGATAAAAAATGTGCTAAACCAATTCTGGCCCTTCTTTCATTATATTGGAATTGTGCTGTGATTTTCTTGGAATAATGGATTTATTCTATCGAATGATTTCGTCAGGCGCGCTTGAGGGCTGGCGGAGAGGAAAATTTGCGGAAGACAGGATTATCTGAAAGTTAGGACCTCCTCGATACTTTGAGATTTCTCTCGTCTACGCCGACAGAGCGTTCCGCAGCCTCCCTTACGATCAGTGAGCGCACATGTTTAAAGGAACCGGAATTCTGAAAGCGTGATGTCTGTGTGTCGACTACCAAACTGCAGTCAGAACGTTTCTTGTTTTTTTAACAAAACACAGTTGGCACATGTAGCGCAGCCCTGTTAAAGAGCAAGGTCTGTATCATTCTATCACGTATTCATTATCTGTTAACAAAAAGAAAGGAATATCCGGTCGAACGATCGCCAAAATCTAAGCCTAAAAAAATTTTGTGAATTCCAGTGTTTCCTACATAATGCATGATAAAGGTAAAGAATTCTATTTGGCCCCTCCACTGAACACAGTGAACATTATATTTTCAGTGAGATGCGAGTAATGTTTCTAAACTGTGTAATTTTCTTAAATTTTTAGAAGCGCCCAACGAACTGTACAGTGCAGCTCTCTCAAATCTTTCGAGCGTACATGTATCGAAGGCTTTCGAATAAAATAGCACTTTACAAGCGTCGAAAGACTGTATGCAGCTGGTACATACTAGAAAATGTTTTCCGAGTGTGAATCCCAAAATGTCTAGATCCAGATGTGCAGCTAAGAGCATCCCTTGCGTCTACTGACCAGGTTTTCTAGGTTACTCTCTAGAGCTAGGTACGTTAGCTGCAACTCACTTGCTGGCCGCGGTGGTCTCGCGGTTCTAGGCGCGCAGTCCGGAACCGTGCGACTGCTGCGGTCGCAGGTTCGAATCCTGCCTCGGGCATGGATGTGTGTGCTGTCCTTAGGTTAGTTAGGTTTAAGTAGCTCTAAGTTCTAGGGGACTGATGACCATAGCAGTTGAGTCCCATAGTGTTCAGAGCCATTTGAACCATTTTTTTGCAACTCACTTCACGCTCCTGTGCAGCATAGACTGGCAAGAGACACTATAATAGTACATGCTCTACTATTACATTCATTTTCTGTTGTGTGAGAAAGTGGGTGAACGAAGTTCGGAGCTGCCCTATCGGAAACTACAGAAACCTGCGACAGAAATGTAGCCAGTGGAAAAGCAGCAGCAAGGTCCAGGAAGTCATCCTGCGAATCAGTCAAGTGCTCCTACAAGAAAACCTCAGCAGCAGCTCATCAGATTTCAGATTCGACACATCCAGACAACTTTTCGACAACATGAAACAATATGAGTGATATTATTTTTCTTAAGAAGGGACAACGGTGGTCTTTTCAGCTACTACAGAATGTATCAAATAATGGAGTGTAGCACAGAAATAAACTTTTTAAAATAGTAGATATTAGGTTACTGTATTGCACAATTTTACACGGTGCATTCAGTTTTTAATTTCTTTAAGCGGCGGCAGTTTTGCAACACACTCCATTTGTTCATTGGCTAAAAACATCTTCTCGACTCAAGGCACGTTCTTATCTTTTGAGTGCACTAATCAAACCAAACACCTGTTGCAGCGGCACCATGGCTGCAGGAACACTAACTTATGTGCTTTCGTACGGGCTTGAGCATTTCGAACATCTTCACCCATTTTATTGCGGTGTCTTATGCTCTTTTGCGTCTTGAGGCAGGTAGCGTTCAACGAAACAGTTCTATTTGACTTCTCTCTCTCTTTTCTGAGACTCACAGGTTTGAATAATTCCCTTACCGTGAAGAAAATAGCCGCCATTTTCGTCTTTACACACTACCATTTTCGGTATACGAAGGTGAGTGAGTGAAACATTGGCGTAATATTTGTGACTCTCAGATTAAGCGCCTGTAGTAACAATATGAACATCATCAGAATATTTTGAGCATCGCTTTTTTCATTAAGAGGAAATCTGTGCCTGCTGCTTGTCAATCACAGGGAAGAACAAAGCTTTGTCACTTGTAGATGCGTTACAACCCCAGGAATCTTCTTTAGTCTACGTTCTTTGTCCCTTGCAGAAGGACGACGTAAAGTGCATGAGATTCCTCTCTGAGCGGTATGAATGTGCTACAGCAACTTGGGCAGTCTGTACCAAGCACTGGTGACGTTTATACCCTCGAGGACTGTGTTCAGTAGTACCAGGGTATCATTTGCGCATACTGAGGGGTTGTTATGTTAGTGATCATGGTCATCGGTGACCAGATGGCGCCAGGAGGGTTGTCTGTCGCCGTCTGCTTTGATTCTGCAGGCAGTAACTGTGCTGAGTTTAGAGGTAAACAGTGATTGCAACATTCATTCTAGGGTACAACCATGCCCACCGACGATTACGTACTCCTGTTGAACAACTGCAGCCATTTGAACAGGGTCGCACTGTGGACCTGCGGGAAGCTGGATGGACGAGTGGACGGATTGCTACTCGTGTTGGGCACAATGTATCGCTGGTGTGCCGCTGCTTTCTGCAGTGTTCTGTGGAACATTCCTACATCTGCACAACAGGTACAGACGCGCGTTAAGATCGAAGCATTGTTCGAGCAACGGTGACCGACCGAACTTTGTCCACTGAAGAAATTCGGGCACGTTTTGCCCCTCCTGTGTCACCGAAAACCATTGGGAACCGTCTGTTGCAGCACGCCTACAATCACTTGTGCCTCTGACCAGGCAGCCACCGACACCATGCCAAGCAGGGCTACTCTGGTGTCGTGAAAGAGTCGACTGGAGGGTGGAACGGCGCTCTGTTGTCTTCAGTGATGATAGTAAGTCCTGTCTGTGTGCGAGTGACGGACGTACACGTGTACGCGGTAGACCTGGTGGGCAGCCTATTCCGGTGAGCATGCACCGCGATGCGCAGGTCCCACCACGGGCCTCATGGTGTGAGGAGCCATCAGTTACAACACGAAGTCACATCTGGTGTTTCTGGGGAGTTAAATAACCAGTGTCTGCTACATGGTACAGATTGTAAGCCCCGTGTTACTGCCGTTTCTTCGACAGGAGTGTGATGTACTTCCACAGCAGCACGATATGACAGCTCCTACGCAGCGCGCTCTTCCTGGTGTACAACAACTGCCTGGACAGCAAGAGCACCCGATCTCTCGTCAGCTGAACACAAAAACTTACTCGTTCTTCAGAGTCTGCAAGAACCATTACCGAATTGCAAAAAATTGTGCAAAATGCTTCGAACAATCTATTGCAGGATGCCATTCAGCACTTCTACGATCGTTTGCATGCGAGTATACTCGCCTCTGTCCCCGCTAGAGGGGGATATATTGGTGTTGATGCAACTGTTTGGACCCCCTTTACTGCGACGAGTGTGTTCCATTTGGCTTGAATTTGCTATCGTATACTTCTACAATGATAAACTACATGTGAAATCCTCTGTCAGTAAAATGATCTGGCCCTTGTAGGTACCTCATTCCCCCCTCCCCCCCCCCCCCCAATGTATCACCAACAAACAGTAAAAATATAGACCTTTTGTAGGCGTTCTGCCTCTCTAATGGGTTGCAAATACAATACACTACAATGCACATAAAGGAACTTGATGCAAGACTTTTTTAACAAGATTTTTGGTTCTCTGGATGCTTCCTGAAGCAAACAACGCCGAGGATGTGTGTAGTGGCCCAGCCCAGAAACTAAATGAGCCCTAAATTATATAGATTTACAGCCACGACCGCACAGACGACGAGAAACGCTGTACCACCAATCACCCACAACTCTCATCTCGGATGGGGAACAGGAGCATCCTCAATGCTCATCGCCAATACGGTTCGCAGCTAATGGTTTCATATGCTGCAGGCAACTGAGTGATGAATAAGTGATTGACCGGGGCTCCGGCGCAGCTCGTAGATTCTTGAGCACCCATTACTTGTGGTTATGGTGTCAAACGCCAATTTTTTGTACGCACGGTTGGATAGTTCGTAAAATGATACAATTCTTTCATTCCGCTAAGAATCGTGGATATTATTCAGCCAATTACTTATGGAACTGATCACATTCTACTCGATAATCTGTTAATTGGTCGTCGTATGGGAGTGCTATTCTTCACAGTGCTCACTAACCATCATAGTTCATGTGTTGCGGTTTCTTCATAAATTGTTGAACAACTTGTGCAAGAAATAATTCCATGACCTGTTTGATAAATTCTCGCCGTCATTACGTATCAATCCGAAATTCGTGTTTTGTAACATTAAAGCGTTAGATGCAAGATGGATCCGGCACCATCTCCAGCACCTACGAGAGATCTTTTTTCTCCCTCTCTGATCGATCGCGAAAATGAAAAAAAAAAGACAGTGAAAGTCGGGCGAAGCTTGCGCAGATGTCTTGCGCAATGTCTCCAGTATGCCCGTCTATCGCGTCACGTCGCACTTTGCAGGTATGAGTGAACAGTGAGCACGTAAAAAGCTTAGAAAATAGTGCCTCCCGCCAAGTGTGAAGTCCTGCTGAATGTCTTCGCCTGATTTCATTCGCCCCATATAACGTAACTGTCATTCTTCTCCTTCTTGATAACTCTCGGCCGCAAGTTGCAGGGGCGATGAACACGCTCCTGCAGCGTTTTCGTTAGGAACTTAATTGATTACACACCATACAGCCCGGACTTGGCTCCCTATGGTTTTCATCTCTTCGCTCCCATGAATCTCTGGCTATGATGACAGTATTTTGGCACAGACAACGAGTTGCAGACCAGTGTAGGGAACTGGGAGAAATCACAGATGGCTGCCTTCTATAACGAGGGTATTGGAGAGTTGGTACCACGCTGTGATAGACGTCTAGGTCGTAACGGTGACTATACAGAAGAGCAGCTGGATGATGTGGCTAAATTGTGCAAACCAAACAGTTTTCATTTTTGCAGTGGTTACCATTTCGCGACCGATCAGGTGTTGGAAACATAAAGCCCCCATGCACCTCTACACACTGCTTAACGTAATTATAATTTTTGAAATTTTCCTCAGAATAATGTGCCGCTGTAAATTTTGGACTTAAGTGTACCATCTGGCGAGAGGACTGGTACACCAGCAGTGGACAGTCTCAGCTTTAATACACACTAAGACGTGCCGCTATACTATAAGATTGCCACGGATGACAACGAAAGGGGCCCTGCTACGAAAAGAAATGTCAATCCAGACCATCGTTCCTGGTCGTCGGGCCATATGTGGGCACAGTCAGGTTGGCATCCCACCCCTCTCAAGAGAATCTTCAGGCACGTCTTCGGCCTGGAATCTCATTCACTGTAGTAGAATTGTCTTTAGTCATGAGTGACATCGAACTGAATCCTAATGATCTGCGAAGACACGTCTGGAGACGACCCGGAAAGCAGCGGGATAGAAACCTGACTCTCGCCTTCCATTGGCCCGACAACCAGGCGCAGTGGTCTGGGGTGCCATTTTTTTTCGTAGCAGGACCACTTTAGTTGTCCTCCACGGAAACCCTACAATAAAGCGGCACGTCGAAGATTTCTACGCCCCGTTTTGTTGCCCTTCATGGCAAGCCATCCTGAGCTTGCAATACAAGAAGACACTGGTTGCCCGCACATGCCGAGGATTTCTACTGTTTGTCTCTTAATGCTTGCCAAACCCTACCCTGGCCAGAACGGTCATCGGATCTCTTCCCAACTGAGAACGTTTGGAGCATTATGGGCAGGACCCTCTAACGATGGTCTAACGCGCCAAATGAACAGAATTTGGCACATATCCCTCACGAGGACATCCAACAATTCTAACAATTAATACCAAGCCGAATAACTGCATGCATCAGGGCCAGAAGTGGACCAACGCGTTTTTGGCTTGCTCAATTTCTTAAGCTCTTTCTTCTGAATAAATTATCTAATTTTTCTGAAATTGTAATCATTTGTTTGTCTGCACACGTCCACCACATCTACCGATTTCCGTCGCATTCGGATAATTCCTTCGTGTTGCGTCCTTTTTTTTATCTTAGAGCGTGTATTTCGTACGTAGTACTACTTAGTCGGTTTGTAACGCATGTGTACTTAATGGCGTGAGAAGGGTAACCAAATTCACACCATTTGCATTTTATCTAAAAGTGTCAACAGCTCTCAGTAAGTGCATTGAGTGACTCAATTACGTTGGCGCACCGCTGCAACCGCGGCGGTAACCTTCATAACTGGCCAGATTGTGTTACACTCCCTCTCCGGCCCCACTGCTGCCTACACCGGCGCAGCAAATGGACAGTCCTCCGTGCCGCAGGTGACAGCTCTGCGTTCTCTTTTTGTTGTGTTTCTTAATAAGAGGTGTTTTCATCTCGTTGTGGAAATATATCAGGGGCGATCAAAAAGTTTCCGTTTCAGGGCACCGTTGCAGCGTATATACAACATAGCGAGACCCCGACGCGCGTATATAAGCACTGACATGTAGCAAGGGATTAGCGTGGCATTCGTGTCTTTATGCGTCCAAACAGGATCAACATGCCGTTATTCTTTTCTTGGTTGCCGAATGACGAACACCGGTAGACATCCGTCGGAGAATGAAGAATGTGTGTGGAGCAGCACGTCTGTCGAAGACCGACTGCGACAAAGGGTGCTGCTGCTTCATAATAACGCACGTCCTCATATCGCAAATGTCATAACGCGGAAGTTACGCAAACTCAAGTGGGAGACACTCGAGCACCCGACCTGTAGTCATGATCTCTCCCCACGCGATTATCACGCCTTCATCCCCTTAAATAAGGCCTTGACGGGTCAACGATTTCTTTCGGACGAGGACGTGCAGCAGGCAGTTACAGACTTGTTCACGCAACAGGACGCGGTGTTTGACCAAACGGAAATCTTCAACCTGGTGTGTCGGTGGGATGATTGCCTAAGTGCTCACGGTGATTCTGCCTGATTGGTATCCCGATTTCGGCCTGTACGGCCTTCGAGCGGAAACTTTTTGATCTCCCCTTATAACTGAGAGCAGTTGCTCATTGGATGTGGGAAGCAGACTTGTAGCCGACCGCTGTTGATGTATACCGTCCAGCCATTCCCGAATAAATGTAGCAGTCTTGTACTCCAGAGAATGCGTGTGGCGGAAGTTTTACAGGATTTGCGTGCTAGATGTCTCGTTGGTACTTATAATGGAAGCGTTATGGGCGGTCCGAAACACTCTCCAAATCTGTGCTGATGCGTAATACAGCCGGCAAGTTTCAATAAAATAAAGAATTCTGGCGAGAGTGACCACTTCACCAGTTGCTGTTATTTCTATTTGAGTCCGGAATTAAGTGCTCGTAATGAAGCAGTGATAGTGCGTTCCAGGCAAGCATTTCATTGTTCACTTCTCCTGTGATGTATCAATGAAAGAAATAAGAACGCTCAAATAATTGGGATTTTCTATCAGAAGGCGTTGCGGTAGCTGGTTGACTTCAATTTTGCCAGAATGTCACATATACCAAGTATCCTCCAGTGGGGATTCCACCTCATGTATCCCACCCTTGCAAGAGACACACCCATACATAATTCCGACCACCGAAGTGGCGCGTATGTCTTTGTTCTCCGCTGTGGTGTTTGTATCTGCTACATATAAATTCAGATCGGATACGTCCAACATCTTGGCTGTGCCATTGAATAACACGAAATATAATAATTAATGGAGAATGCGTCCGCCCGTTTGCAAGTACACAAATTATTGTTTTGTTTTATGTTTCTGCATCTCCTCCGCTTCAGCCATAAGATTCTGGAACAAACTGCCATGTAACATGCGTTTCATCCAAAACCAATTTGTACTCAAGAGGACTGTCTGAATGTCAAGAGGAATGTCTGTACAATTTGTACAGAAACCAGATGGCAGTTATAAGACTCAAGGGACACGAAAGGGAAGCAGTGGTTGGGAAGGGAGTAAGACAGGGTTGTAGCCTCTCCCCGATGTTGTTCAATCTGTATATTGAGCAAGCAGTAAAGGAAACAAAAGAAAAATTCGGAGTAGGTATTAAAATTCATGGAGAAGAAATAAAAACTTTGAGGTTCGCCGATGACATTGTAATTCTGTCAGAGACAGCAAAGGACTTGGAAGAGCAGTTGAATGGAATGGACAGTGTCTTGAAAGGAGGATATAAGATGAACATCAACAAAAGCAAAACAAGGATAATGGAATGTAGTCTAATTAAGTCAGGTGATGCTGAAGGAATTAGATTCGGAAATGAGGCACTTAAAGTAGTAAAGGAGTTTTGCTATTTGGGGAGCAAAATAACTGATTATGGTCGAAGTAGAGAGGATATAAAATGTAGGCTGGCAATGGCAAGGAAAGCGTTTCTGAAGAAGAGAAATTTGTTAACATCCAGTATTGATTTAAGTGTCAGGAAGTCATTTCTGAAAGTATTTGTATGGAGTGTAGCCATGTATGGAAGTGAAACATGGACGATAAATAGTTTGGACAAGAAGAGAATAGAATCTTTCGAAATGTGGTGCTACAGAAGAATGCTGAATATTAGATGGGTAGATCACATAACTAATGAGGAAGTATTGAATAGGATTGGGGAGAAGAGAAGTTTGTGGCACAACTTGACCAGAAGAAGGGATCGGTTGGTAGGACATGTTCTGAGGCATCAAGGGATCACCAATTTAGTATTGGAGGGCAGCATGGAGGGTAAAAATCGTAGAGGGAGACCAAGAGATGAATACACTAAGCAGATTCAGAAGGATTTAGGTTGCAGTAGGTACTGGGAGATGAAAAAGCAACAACAACAACAACTCAAGAGGAGATTTATCTGTTATGATTGACGTAGTTTCCCTCTCGGTGTATCACCGCTGTTTTCGTTCTGTCCAAGAAGGAACCAGTACCGCTTTCTTATTGTAATCTCTCCACGGTTTTCTCAACCCCTTCTATTTCTGCTAATCTTGCACTATTAGTTCTCGTTCTTCCTCTGACCAGTCAGTTTCTTCTCCATGCTGATTCCTTCTGTTCTGCAGACATACATTTCTGATAGATGTCATCACTCACAATCGACAAGATCGTAATGAAGAAATTGTTTAAGATAATCTTAATGAAACTGACATTATTTAGATTCCATATATTCATTACTGCATTGTTATTATTGTTATTATTACTTATTGTTATTATTATACATTGCTCACGTACGATACAAACTGTAATATTAACTCCCTGAGGATGTCTGGTCATATGTAAGAGGAGACTAGAAGACGGTAGAAATGCCAGGTGAAATAAATGCATAAATAAATAAATCCTCAAGTGGTGACGGTACTACCGTACTCTCTCTTATTTTAACATCGACTTTAAAAAAGTAGTCACATGCCGTATTCTTAAAGCCAGCCCCTGTCCCGAATGCTGAAGAGTGTCATTCTCGTGATGCGTGCTAAATGTGTCAGCGAATATAGTAGTACATTATCACTGCGCTGCAGATAAATGAGCGCTTGTGTGTGCTCGCTGGCCTACCAAGTAATGGCATTCTTACTGCTCCTTCCCCACGTTTTATAGGCCGCTTAATAACTAAGAAATCTAGAAAACCCGTCAACCATTATATGACAGCAAAAATTCTAACTGACTCTCGAAATAATTTCCGAGTCGTTTAGTTTTTTGAGCGAATAAGCGTAAAAGTTTCATAAAGAGAGGCCGTTAAAAAGACGGCGACTCGAAACTAATTCTGCAAGCTGTGTTTTATTGCTTGTACTAGTACATCGCTGGAGACGAAACGTAGCAGTCCGTCGTGTGAGTCACTGCTGCAACACCGTGCCGTAGGTCGCACAGCATGTAGTCGAATGTCATCGACACTTATTAATGTGCGTAAATACACTATTTTTTTCTCTGTTTCGTCGGCAAAACGAGTTGGCATTTTGATCTGTTGGCGACGGCTGTGCATCTGACGTAAGCCTATTCACGGGCCTGGCTTCATGGAAGTTGTCTCTTCCAATTCATCGCCTATCGTTGATCTTGTCTGGTCCAGTCACCCATACATAGAGATGTAGCGAATGTATTACTAGATCTGGGCAGACTAGTTACTGTGTGACGCGTTTCCCACGTAGTTCCCCCAACTGTTGTCTCTACAGTTACGTCTCGATATTCAAGTTCTTAGTCTCTATTCTTCTTCCCGAGGCTACATTCACAGCGCAGTTTATGAAGTATTCTCCCGTGACAAACTATCCCGGTATTCGTCGTCAGTGGCGTAGCAGAATAATGGAAAATTCGAAACTTGTTCTCTGAATTACAAATCTTATGTTTTTTGCTGCGCTGATTTACAAATCTTGTGTTTTTTGCTACGCTGACTGTATCTTGTCTTTCTGCCGTTGTATTCGCTTAGTAAACCATAGAACTCTTAATCATGTCGGAATCTTCTGAACGGCTGCTATTTTTCGGAGTTTTATGTAACGAGCCACAGCCTTCGGCTTTCAGCACCTTTCATTATAAGCTGTTACTTCTTCTATCTTTTATAATTACAGGTGTTGTGTTCTCATTTTCAGTGGAAGACTGTATAATAAAAACGACCACAGTGAAATAACAACAACGCGTATAGTTGTTGTTTTCATCGTGTAATAAACTGAAAGTAAGCTGAAGTTTATGCCTCAAAAGAAATTATTTAATCGGAGGTTAATGAAAGGACTTAAATTCACGAGAAAAGGAAAAATACCAAGAAAACAACAGGAAAAATCATTGTGGATTTGAAAGCACAGCTACTTCCGGAGAAGTATTAATTCAGGAGAATAATTATGTGTTTAAGCTGCCGGCCGAAGTGGCCGTGCGGTTAAAGGCGCTGCAGTCTGGAACCGCAAGACCGCTACGGTCGCAGGTTCGAATCCTGCCTCGGGCATGGATGTTTGTGATGTCCTTAGGTTAGTTAGGTTTAACTAGTTCTAAGTTCTAGGGGACTAATGACCTCAGCAGTTGAGTCCCATAGTGCTCAGAGCCATTTGAACCATTTTTTTGTGTTTAAGCTGAACTTAGTAACCAAGTAAACGAATATCTTCATGTAGAACTCATGCATGTGGGCTCCAGTTGGTCGATGCGTGTCTGCCGGATGCCCAATTACCGCTGTTCATAATGTTTTAAGGACGGTGTAATACACTATACGCCACATGGATGCGCATCGAAAGTGAAAACTTAAGACTGATTAATACACGCCAGTCTACTTGCCGAGTGTCCCCTATACCGTGGTAGAACATTTCATAGGTTCTACATAGGCCACGGGTGGAGGATAATAGTAGAGGTGATCGTACTCTTTAAAGTATTTTAATCTAAGGGTGTGAAAAGATTTGTTGTAGAGTTCAGAGTGAAGGACTAGATTACTACCAAACCGAAAACTTGTGACTGTGCAAACACTGTTTGTGGACTTGTGAACAAGAAAAGAAATGTAGTGAAGACTGCGAAGACTATCTAGGCGTAATGACAGCAGCGATTCTAGATGAAAGGCGGTGCCTGCTGTGAGAATTTTATGCTAACCAGACGACAAACATAAATTTTAAGTAACAAGAGAAAGAATGCGCACAGTGACAGACATGGCAATGCTCGGTATTAGTGGTGAATTCTCATATAGATACACTGCGCGGTCACAGGGAGGCACTTGCAGGCTATTAATTCCTACACGAGAAAGAAGATCACCTGAAGAATTAATCACAACGCAGCAATAACATCGCGCTTCAACAATTGTATCGTACCTGTCCGAGAAGGTAACTGAGAAAGTAATGTCAGTCCGGACTAATCACAGAACGTAAAAGGTTTCAAGTTCACTGGTGATGTCAGTTCAGAATTCTAACGCAACATTTCGAATATAACCCGCTCCTTTTACAGTTACTTGACTGCCTGTAACTCGTTTATACAGTTTAGTACATGGGACATCCACAACAACGTTGACGACAGTTATTTTTTCTCGCGACGGAGAATTTCCTCTGAACGGTAAGTCTGAATACCAGTCGGACGGCTGGCCAACCTGTCTATACATGTCAATTCTGGTATTTACTGTTGCTTATTATTTTGTCAAGTTCACCACTGATAATACTAACAGATCTAACGCCACTGATGGATTGCAAAACAAAATGTCAGAAGCTTCGCTCCCAGCGAGTCAGAGAACAGAAAATTACAAAGAAAAAGGAATTCAGTCACGCAATGAGGAAATGAGGGAAAAAAAAGACATAAAGGACTTATTGGAGTAAAGTGGAAATGGAGAAGTCATACATGATGGACAGAAATATTTTAAAATATGTGCATTTTGTTCCATAGATCCATGTTAAGGAGATATTCAATCAAGGATGGAGAACATGTTATAAAACAAGAATACGAAACGTGTATTAAAAACAAGCGATATGTTAATGTTCCTTCCAGAGATCGTAAGTAAATAGGTCCTTAGTGGTGCTGAATGAGTCAAAAATTTTTGAATATATTTCCCGTTCAGATACTGGAGTTAAAACAGTAACTTAATAATTATGTATCGATTCCAAGAAAATGAGGAATCAGAAAGTTCTCCTGTCGCTGGTGGGAGAGGAGTGCTGAAAATACCACAAAAGCGTTGAAAGGGAAGTGTATATCTCAATCGGGACAGATCATTTCAACTTGTACGTGTCTAATTTTGATCTGACTGTCAGTAACAGCTGTTATTACTGTTAGGTTGAAAAAATACAGACTCGCCGTTGAAAAGTAAATTTTCTCTGCTGGGTGTTAGACGATCCAGCAACAATTCCTTTATGACGTACTAATCACTTGAGATATCTTGTGGTTGTATTAAATTTCTCTGTATACCATAACTGTTTTGAATCCTTTTCCCAGAAACGTTATCCTTGTCTTAAAAGTAATTAAAATTTCTTTCATACACGCTGTGTTGATGCGCACTTTCTGATGTTTGAAATAAGAATCTCCTCCTAGCCACTTTTTCAATAATTTAATTGCAGTGGGTTCCCCAGCCATGATAAATTTCTTGACTATGCAGCACTGGCTGTTATTGTTGGGTTAAACCATCCATTTATTTTATACTGCTCACTGCCACGTACTTTCGGCTGTGTAGCCAATCTCAAGTGTAAAGTGTGTAGACTTAAGTAGTGTGAGCATTATCTTACGTCGTAGTTTGGGTCAAATGTCTTTATTCCAATAGTAAATATTACAGAATTTCATGAATTGTTCAAGTCCCCGAATACTTTTTTTTGTTCAGAACATTTTCTCCACGCGTATTCTGAGCCCAACGAGCAACGTGTCACAACTAAAGCAACCTTTATTTTCGCCGCCACTGGTGCCCGTATTTAGCAATTTAAATGGTAGACATAACTCACTTTTCGGGAAGGCTCAGGAAAGGAACGGTAAGGAACTAGTCCAGCTGTCGCGTGCGTGGTTTGGAGGAAACATTGCCCTTGGTACCGCGAGACTGTTAACGCCGCCCCTCTCGCAGGAGAAACAATAAGGACGGAGCGATGCGATGATGTTTGTATCGATCGCGCGAGCGCGCCAAATGTCATTGCCCTGCTCATTTTGCCGGAGGCTGGCCCGCGGGGCGTGGCCTAGCGCAGCAATGGCGCACGCGGGGGTCGAACCGCGGACACCCCGCCCCAAAGCCAGCCACACCCCCGTCGCCTACTGAAATATTTGTCAACAAAGTACTCCCCCAAAACGTGTTCTTTAGCTGTTTTCCAATACAGACAGTGGGGCTGTCAGTTTTTAGCAATTGTTATGCGTGAGGCTTGACATTGTTTTAAATTCTATTAGCACTGAAAACAAGCACCGCTGCTCTCGTTTACGCCTTTAATGTCGTTCTAAAGTTGGCGACGCCTGTAAAGGCAGTATCTTCGGGTATGAACAACCAGTGTCGGACGCGGAGAAACCACATTGTCCACGGTTCAGGAATCTCTATCACGGTCGACGAGTATCGCAATAGACAATTAATATGCCCACTATAATTTAGCCTATAATATCATGCACCGATACCGGTTGCTCTTCTGACTAGAACAGTCCATTTTTCACAATACCTTCCGTGAACTATGTTCCTTCTTTTACGTTAAAAAATAACCGCAAGTTGAAACGCGTGTGTCGATCCAATATTAATATCCTACAGCTTCAGAATTTCGCCGGCAAACTCTTCCATTTTCAAAGTCCTCAAATAATACGGTCCGCTTAAGCGAAAAACTTTTCTTATACGCTAATTAAAAGGGCGGCGCCGTGTACCATTTCGTGGGCTGGGGTGTGAGAAGTGTTATCTGTGGCGAGTGCGTGCCAGCTAGACCGCCGCCAATTGATTTGTGTCTTCGGTGTAAAATTATTTCGTCGGGCACAAAAGCCAGCCAGAGGAAGCGAGGTTTGTAACCTAAGTACAAGAGCCGAGTAGAGGCGCCCCGAGAAGGAGAGGGTTTTCTTAATATTTCCGTTGCGCACAATAAATCAGAAGACACGGTTTCCTTTTTTCGCTTCCTTCCTGAAGCGGGCGGCATCATTCTTGTGCGCGTCCGCTATTACTTTCCATTAACGCAACATTCGTTGCTTCGCCGCGAGCGTTTCGTTTCATTATTTTATTCGAATGACTTCTCCCACGACTATCGCTAAAAGACCATTTTTTCCCGCAAAATATTATGCGAGTTTGTTGAAAATCTGTCTCGCCCATTAGGGAGACGTCAGCATTTTTCCCTCGAGCAGCATCAGACAAAGCCTTTCCGCTAATGTCCACACCACTATATCAGCTTTCCGTTAATGACGCTGTCACGTTTGCAACAACTGCGGTCTTTAATATCCACCGTCTGAAATATATGAAATATGCTCCTTCAGCAGACTGTCCTCTGGCAGAAACGTCTGTTCTCGGTACTCTTTGCCAGTTTCCCCTATTTTTTAACAGATGAAAAATTTGAACCACAAATTTACAATGAACGATGGATGCTTCAGTGAAATGTGAATACTTGACGGTTCTCCAGACTGTGGTCAATGCAGTGGACCCACATGGTATAAATGAAGAAAGAATCTCCGTGCTATCAAATGTGTTGATTCTTAGGTCATGCGCTTGCCTTTGTAACGCTCAACAGGATACTTGAACAACTGCCGTTCATACACGCTCCTTCGCCAAAAAATTTTGAAACTGGCCTTTATTGTTTCGTCTTTTTATGTTCATTCTTGTACTACGTCGTTTGGGGGCTTGTACTGCTTTTGACTGCTAGTGGACAATGATCTGACATGACTTTAGTACACTACTACCCTAAACGAATGAAATGAACTGTTACCATTGAAAATGGAGCTATACTGCTCTTGAATTGGTAAGCAAAATAGACATATTTGGTAGCTGCGCGGTTACATTTTTTTCTCACACACATATATTTTTTTTTTTTTTTGTCAGAAATCAGCTTTAAGGTATGAAATGTGTATTCGTGCCGCTGTTTGTTATGCACACAGAACTGCCGTTAGTTTTATGCATAGGAATAATGAACAGAATGTACACTATTTTCAGGATTACAGTTAAATTTATAGAGAAAGTTAAGACTCGGAAATATCATTTGCGACCTATCCGGTTGTCCAGATTTAGGCTTTCCGTGGCTTCCCTTGAATCACTTCAGGTGAATGCTTGCCTGATTCCTTAGTAACGACGATGAAACCGTCCCCACCCCTTGCCTTTAGAAGTAATCTAATTGCACGTACGTAGATAGAATGCGGAATCCTTACCAACTTTCTAGTCACATCTCAGTCAGCGCTACGGAATACATATCTTGTACAATATTTAAGTCTAGTCGTGTATAGCGCATACAGTTATGATGAATGATTTCCGTTTAGCAGTACTGGGAAGACTCATCCTACATCGAATGAGAAGCCGGCAAGGATAAGCTGTAGTTGATATCTTTCACAAAGTAAACAATCAAACTTATGTTCAGCTGTCGCGTTACAGATTAATTTTTGGTATGCAATATTTCGCTGACTACCATAAATCGTCTTCAACTCAGTACGCGCTGTCTGAACTCCAGTACTCGTAATTTGTAGAAATGAGTGCCATAAATAAGAAGGTCTCAAATGATCGATTAGCCGTAGTTTTCCGTTACCAGTCGCTCTGATAAAGCGTGGAAAACCAAAAAGCAGATATATATAAACTTTCTGATAACATGTCGCAGCTGAACGCGGAAGGTAAATAGTTAGTGTTTTCGTCGCAGTTCTTCTATAGTCATATAATCACCGCATTACGTGTGTGTGGATTATAGGCGTCTATCTTATTGCGCCTGTTTGTTTGTGCTCCAGCAAAACTTTCGTTAAACCATTTCGCGACGCCTGCTGAAATTCTTTCTACAGTCGAGGAATAATTCCATTAACGGTTGAGCGACGAAATGATGCTGCTGGGTCGTCTTATAGTGTCAGTAGCAAATTAATGTATCAGTAAAGCGCAGGAATATATTTCTCTGGTAATTGAAAATGGTGCGCTCCATCAGCTCTTAGTTCTCAGTTTAGCGACTGCACGGTTCCGTAGACGGTTAGACTGTTTCTTAGTCACTGTCTCTATTTCTTTTCTCTACGGGGGATCTATTTCCTCGTCGCTATGTTTTTATCGGACAGTAATTCTTTCATTATTCTTCTGAACCAGCATAATTCGTCTGCGACATTAACGTATTGTTAAATTAATTCAGAATCTTCCCATGCAAAGTTCGGTTTATCCTTGAAACCTCTTATGAACAGAAAGAGCTTTCATCAACTTTTTATTAATCTATCCAAAGTCTGAAACAGGATTTCATTTGTCTTTATGTGTGTGTAAGGTTCAAGATAATTACAGCTTGTTCGCAGTGATATCTCTAACGAGCTCCTTTCAGGCGTTTTATAAGTCTTCTGACGCAATGATTTCTGGAATAAACGTGGCAATATACCCGCCATATCCGGAAGTCCCGCAGAAATTTATTTTGCCTTGTTAGAAGTGCCGGTAGCACGCTGTCCAGCTGGAAGAACGTAAAGTACCTAGCGACTGGAAGAAAGCGCAGGTCGTTCCCATTTTCAAGAAGGGTCATAAATCAGATGCGAATAATTATAGGCCTATTTCGCTTACGTCAATCTGTTGTAGAATAATGGAACATGTTTTGTGTTCTCGTATTATGACGTTCTTAGATAATACAAATCTCCTTCATCATAACCAACATGGATTCCGCAAACAGAGATCATGTGAAACTCAGCTCGCCCTATTTGCCCAAGAAATTCACAGTGCCGTAGACACTGGCGAGCAGATTGATGCTGTATTCCTGGACTTCAGGAAGGCATTTGATACGGTTCCGCACTTACGTTTAGTGAAAAAAATACGAGCTTACGGAATATCGGACCAGGTTTGTGATTGGATTCAGCATTTCCTAGAAGAAAGAACACAACATGTCATTCTTAACGGTTCAAAATCTGCAGATGTAGAGGTAATTTCGGGAGTACCGCAGGGAAGCGTGATAGGACCTTTATTGTTTACAATATACATAAATGACTTAGTTGACAACATCGGTAGCTCCGTGAGGCTATTTGCAGATGACACGGTTGTCTGCAAGAAAGTAGCAACATCAGAAGACTCGTACGTACTCCAGGAGGACCTGCAGAGGATTAATGCATGGTGCGACAGCTGGCAGCTTTCCCTAAACGTAGATAAATGTAATATAATGCGCATACATAGGGGCAGAAATCCATTCCAGTACGATTATGCCATAGGTGGTAAATCATTGGAAGCGGTAACGACCGTATAATACTTAGGAGTTACTATCCGGAGCGATCTGAAGTGGAATGATCACATAAAACAAATAGTGGGAAAAGCAGGTGCCAGGTTGAGATTCATAGGAAGAATTCTAAGAAAATGTGACTCATCGACGAAAGAAGTAGCTTACAAAACGCTTGTTCGTCCGATTCTTGAGTATTGCTCATCAGTATGGGACCCTTACCAGGTTGGATTAATAGAAGAGATAGACATGATCCAGCGAAAAGCAGCGCGATTCGTCATGGGGACATTTAGTCAGCGCGAGAGCGTTACGGAGATGCTGAACAAGCTCCAGTGGCGGACACTTCAAGAAAGGCGTTACGCAATACGGAGAGGTTTATTATCGAAATTGCGAGAGAGCACATTCCGGGAAGAGATGGGCAACATATTACTACCGCCCACATATATCTCGCGTAATGATCACAACGAAAAGATCCGAGAAATTAGAGCAAATACGGAGACTTACAAGCAGTCGTTCTTCCCACGCACAATTCGTGAATGGAACAGGGAAGGGGGGATCAGATAGTGGTACAATAAGTACCCTCCGCCACACACCGTAAGGTGGCTCGCGGAGTATAGATGTAGATGTAGATGTAGAACCAAGGAGGTAAACTGCAACAACCGTAACGATCGTCCATCTGGTCAATCTGTCTACATAAATGCCGAGCTGGTTTTCTCTTAGCGTCCTCAAAAACATGACACACAAGCAGTTAAAAACGAAAAAAAAAAAAAATACTCGGAGATCCGAATGATGAAGTACGCGACCGTCCATTTCAAATGAGCGTAACGTGTCCGTGTGACGACAGGACACAGTAATAAAGGGCACAAGAGTTTTTAAACTTAGGAAGACGAAGTTACTCAAGATTGCGGCGTCGTGCTGGCGCGACTTGTTACACTGCTATCTTATCAACCGATTGTGAAGCTGCATGTCTTAGCCAACTACACCTATGTTTCGCAAATTGCGCGAAAAAATGTCCTTCTTATTGTACCACAGGTCCATATTAACGTACCTTAAGTTTCATTCGTAGAAAGAAGGAGTCTTTATATGGCTATATGACTTCGTGCGAGGTAATTTGGCCTTCAAGGTCCCTGCCGAGCAATACACGTGGTGCTGAAGAGTACTCATAAATTTGGTCCTCAAAAGCAGTAGCTGGAAATTTTTGCGAGATAAGACGCGCTTTTCTGCAGTTACCCGCCAGTTCGCATAACTGCAGTTTCCCAGTATCCTACAAAGGAACTGAAGACTGCGATTTGCTTTATCTGCAACTGAATGTTTGTGGTCGTTACACTTTATGTCCGCACGCACTGTTACTTGCAGGAACTTGTAGGCCATGGCTAACTACATTTCTGAATTGTAAACCTTGCAGTGAAAGGATACGAATTTTACGTTTCGTGACATATATTGCATTGTGTTTTTGTGCGATAATAACTTGTTCGAACCTATGCACCGAGCTAATATTGCAAGGTGAGGATTACTAAAACTGTTATCGGTGGAAAGTTTGTCTTATACTAAGTGACCCAAACTTCCAGGTTAAAAAAATGGTTCAAATGGCTCTGAGCACTATGGGACTCAACTTCTGAGGTCATCAGTCCCCTAGAACCTAGAACTAGTTAAACCTAACTAACCTAAGGACATCACACACATCCATGCCCGAGGCAGGATTCGAACCTGCGACCGTAGCGGTCCCGCGGCTCCAGACTGTAGCGCCTAGAACCGCACGACCACTCCGGCCGGCTTCCAGGTTAAAACTGTGTTTTGAGATAATGAACAAATGGTCGAAAACGAATGTGTTATGGGATAGGAGTTTTTGAATGAACAACAAACGGGTCTTCAAGGCCAACAATTGCCTACAGCATCGATGTTGGCATCCCTAAATAGATAAACAGTATCCAGTCCCACGTGATGTGTCCGCGGTGGAATTTGCCACTGTTGAAGTTCATGAGTGGCTGTAGAAGACGGAGCATTACGCGTTACGCGAACTTGCAGACATGCGTTGAATGTATGATGCTGCAGGATTTAGTGGCCGGAAATCGGAACAAATTTCCGGAACGTGTCTCATCTTCACTGCAAGAAATTTGTGATCACGAATAGAAACTTTAGAGAAACTGGGCTATTGAAGCCACAGAGACAAAGAATTTTTCGCTCAGCAGAATTTTAGCAACTTGTGTTGGATCGCGTGGCGCCGGATGGAGTGGCCGAGCGGTTCTAGGCGCTACAGTCTCGAACCGTGCGACCGCTACGGCCGCAGATTCGAATCCTGCCTCGGGCATGGATGTGTGTGATGTCCAGCCGGCCGGAGTGGCCGAGCGGTTAAAGGCGCTACAGTCTGGAACCGCGCGGCCGCTACGGTCGCAGGTTCGAATCCTGCCTCGGGCATGGATGTGAGTGATGTCCTTAGGTTAGTTAGGTTTAAGTAGTTTTAAGTTCTAGGGGACTGATGATCTTAGAAGTTAAGTCCCATAGTGCTCAGAGCCATTGTGTGATGTCCTTAGGTTAGTTAGGTTTAAGTAGTTCCAAATTCTAGGGGACGTTAAGTCCCATAGTGCTCAGAGCCATTTGAACCATTTTGATCCCGTGGGAGAAAATTCGTTAATAAGCAGCTGTACACTTAGGCGTTAAATATACAATTCAACAAATTCAGTATGGAGCAGCAGTTACATACCTGTCATAAAAATGTTCTAATCCACGAACTGAGGCCAGTGGTCGTCAGTCTGAGTAGCTTCTATGAGCATTTGTTGTTGTTGTTAGCCTAAGGTCTATGCTTTTTATTCCAATGAAAAAGTGGAATACTAATTCCCTATCGTTATTTTCTTCCCTAAAAGCACAGCAAGCTGTCGATTATCAGAGTGCGGATTATCCGTGCATAATTCGGCCATTTTCGAGAAAAACGAAAATCCAAGTCCCAGTTTCTGTTTCATTGCTGTCATCAGATGGAAGACTGGTTTGATACAGTTCTCCTCTCTAGTCTGTCCTGAGCAAGCCTTTTCATCTCCGTATGACTACTGCAACTTGCATGCCTTCGAGCCTGCTTACTCTATCATTCCTTGGTCTCCCTCTATAATTTTTACTCCCCACTTTCTTCCATTACCAAACTGACGATTCCTTGATGTATCCTGTCAACAGATTCCCTCTTTCAATCAAGCAGTACCATAAATTTCTGTTTTCCAATTCGCTTCAGCATCCGAAATTAGTTACTCGATCTACCCATCTTAGTCTTCAGCATAGTTATGCAACATCGCGTTTCAAAACCTTCTTTTCGCTCCTCGCCTGAAGTATTCTGTCATTATTAGAATGAATATTCTTCGTTTAGATTACAAATTTCTGGTCGTGAAGGCGTAGACGACGAAAACACGACGCTGATATATTGAACAAAGTATATTCGGTAGAGGAAGAAAACGAAGCGAAGGCGATCGAGAAAAATAAGAACAGTATTCTGGAAAAAGTGATGAAAACCAGACAGAGATATAATGACGACGATTATTTCCCGAAAGCGAATGAAAGGCGATAGGAAATACAGTGTGTTTTAATGAGTTAATTTTGTAAATTCGTTGTGGGTGACGCGTAAGGAATAAAGTGGGCTATCAAATGTGACATTTGGTACGTTTTGTGAATGTAGTAAATAACCTGTGTATTTTGGATTATCCGTATTTTCCGGTTATCCGTGCAGGCCCGCAGCAGCACTGACTTGGTTAGTCGGTAGTTCGCTATACGCAGTTTAGTCTCCTCTAGCACCCTAAGGGTCCGGAAAAAGCTGAATAGCCGTGTCAAGCGCGAAAAGTCGCGGACTGGGACGTGTCGTCCTTTCTTCTAGTATGGCACCTGTGTCCGAGATGCAGGGCGCTGTAATTAGAAGAGACGAGGCAGCTGGCGTCGTCTGCAGCGCGGCGCGCCGTTGCAACACAATCTGCAAACAGGTTTTTCTGCGAGTGCAGTTGCAGTTGCAGTGCTCCTGCCCGCCTTCTTTGTTCGCTTTTACGACGGATGCGCAGCCCGCGTCGCTGGACGCTCGCAATCGTAATTGTCCCGTAATGACACCGCCTATCGGTGCACGTGTGCTGCGCCGATAGCTCGTGATAGCCCCCGGTTTTTTTCCGAGGCCCAATGGACGTTGTCGCGCCACGCAGCCATCCGTTGTCACGGTCGAGGGACCCACAATGCGCTCTCCTTACACCCCTAGTTCTCGCTGCCGCGTTTCCTGGTAGCAGTTTTCCCGCCTATTTCATCTCCCCTTCTTTTAAGTATAGCGTATGTCCGTGGCTCCTCCCTCCCCTTCCATATCTGCGTCGCACGCAGATTTCTCACGTTACTTCTTGTAGCTCTTGAGAAACTTCCTGCCAATGGCTCCAGTTCTTTTCCATCCGGTCTCCGATCTGTGTTCGTAAGTTCTAGCTCAACGTCCGGAATTTTGACAGGAACAGGGTTACAATTCCTGCGTATTTCACGAAGGTGATGTTTGTCGTTGAAATGGGATTTGATGAAGACGTGAAACCAGTGGCAGGGAAGGATAACGGAAAACTTATATTTGTTGTAAGGTTTCTGGGAAAGTGCTGTGCATCTGTAAAGGAATTTGCATACAGAATGCTACTGTGACAGTTTCAGAGCTCTCACTGCTCGGAGCGTTTGGAGTCCTTGTCGAGTAGGTTTGACAGAAGGCATTCAGATACATATTGGTAGGATTGTAACCGGTCGATATAGCTCTCAGGAAATTGTACAAGAAATGCTCGGGGAACTTGCTTAAATTTAGAGAACCTGTATTCGAAGAAAATTTTGCGACCGTTACGCTACCACAATTTTATAGCCCGTGTAAAGATCATAAGAAGAAAAGGGACATAAGGAGACGTACTGAGGCATAAATATAGTCATTTTCCCTTCGCTCGATACCCGAATGCACTTCAAAAATGGTTCAAATGGCTCTGAGCACTATGGGACTCAACTTCTGAGGTCATTAGTCCCCTAGAACTTAGAACTAGTTAAACCTAACTAACGTAAGGACATCACACACATCTATGCCCAAGGCAGGATTCCAACCTGCGACCATAGCGGTCTCGCGGTCCCAGACTGCAGCGCCTAGAACCGCACGGCTACTTTGGCCGGCTCCGAATGCACTTACAGTAGCATGTGGAGTATACAGGGTGGTTAGAAACAGTCTGAGAAACTCTTACGGTGTTGTAGGTGAGGTTGTGGTGAGAAATAATTGTTAAGAAAAAATTCGATACGCTGCTCCGTTTCCGAGTTATTTAGCGTCGAAGTTAGCCAATCAGGTCGTCGCGCGCGCAAATTCGAGCAACTAAAAAATGCGGTAATGCGCAGACATCTGTGGGTCCGTGTGTTATCACTTGCTCGAACGCTCATTACTAGTTAAAATGCGCCTTTATCGGAAGTGATGAATTTAAGCTAAGTGATCTAAAGCTACGTTTGTTCGGTTTGAGGGAACCAAACGAAGAACACATTTGGCGCCGCTGTCTCTAGCATACTGCTTGAATTTGCGCGCGCGATGACTTGATTTGCTAACTTCAGCGAAACGTACCGACATTTTTCTGAACGGTTATTTATCACCACAACCTCTCCAGCAACACACATACAAGCTTTTCAGACTGTTTCCGACCACCCTGTATTCGTAGATTTACAATGAAAATAGCAGGAGCTTCCCGTCGTATCGACTCCAAATGGAAACGCGATGAGTGTGATGCGTGGTCCTCACAGCGTAATGAATGCTGAGGTAGGGGAGCGATATTAATCGAAAGGAGACGCAGCGATTGCAATAAAACGGCCAAGCGATGCGTGTGAGGCCGGCGGGGTTCGCCCGCCTCTTAACGCCCGTCTGAAACTGCTCAAATTGTACACAGCCAAGTAATTCGTTGCCAGCACAGTCTGGAGTACCACAGATCGTGCCTTGATTGGTACCGAGCGGTGGAATCACGTGTGCATCACAGCAGCAAAGAACCGGCTTCAAATCTTGCTAGTTTCCATAAATTTCTTCAGCCGAAGGAGGGCGCGGTCCCCTCAACAACTCCTCTACAGAATCTTCTCCATCGCTGTCCGAAAGGGACTAACAGTCTGACATCTCTGCCGACGAGAGAATAGAAACAAAGTTGGTGAACTTCCTGAATAAAGATACTTTGCTTGTTACACGACAAGAAGGACTTGATTAGAGCCGTTTCGTGAATCTGAGCGAAGTTAAGCTCAGTTAGCACGTAAAACGCCAGTCCGCAATTAATCTCAAGTGTATGAAGTTAGAAAGGTTAAGCGAAAAACTTGCTGGAATTATTTTGGTCAAAGAAGACGGTTGTTGTTGTTGTGGTCTTCAGTCCTGAGACTGGTTTGATGCAGCTCTCCATGCTACTCTATCCTGTGCAAGCTTCTTCATATCCCAGTACCTACTGCAAGCTACATCCTTCTGAATCCGCTTAGTGTATTCATCTCTTGGTCTCCCTCTACGATTTTTACCCTCCACGCTGCCCTCCAATACTAAATTGGTGATCCCTTGATGCCTCAGAACATGTCCTACCAACCGATCTCTTCTTCAAGTTAACTTGTGCCACAAACTTCTCTTCTCCCCAATCCTATTCAATATCTCCTCATTAGTCATATGATCTACCCATCTAATTTTCAGCATTCACCTGTAGCACCACATTTCGAAAGCTTCTATTCTCTTCTTGTCCAAACTAGTTATCGTCCATGTTTCACTTCCATACATGGCTACGCTCCATACAAATACTTTCAGAAACGACTTCCTGACACTTAAATCAATACTCGATGTTAACAAATTTCTCTTCTTCAGAAATGCTTTCCTTGCCATTGCCAGTCTACATTTTATATCCTCTCTACTTCGACCATCATCAGTTATTTTGCTCCCCAAATAGCAAAACTCCTTTACTACTTTAAGTGTCTCATTTCCTAATCTAATTCCCTCAGTGCTCAGAACCATTTGAACCATATAGTTGCGACCAAAATACAAATTCTATTCAAATACGCTCTCAAGGTGGCGGTCTGGACGCAAAATGAGATCGGCACGGAAACAAGCTGTTTGCGAGATGAATACGAATGTGTGGTTATGAGCCGCCACTGATTCCAGTATGGAATATTGTTCTAATAAGAAAAAGTCTGTTTGAAATGTTCGAGTGCTGCCTAGAGCGATCTTCGTCAAACGAATGTGTACTTTCTTCATCAATGTTCAACAACCGTTCACTACGACGGTAAAACATCGAGCAGATCCAACAAGACGTTGGGCGTGCATGTCTCGAGGAAGAGCAAGGCTGTCGAAGACTTGTCTGCTCTGTAATGCGAATTACGTGAATCGGGCAGTGCAGTGTAACATTGCAACAGTAGCAGGTCTTCAATAGCACATTCTTACCAATTAGGCTTATAGCACATTACCCGTACATCTACCATTTTTCGTGCAGTGAGATCGTCCTTCACGGTTGCAGGCTGGGTAATGGAAATAAGATACCTTGTCGAATGAATCGCGCTGCCTGTGGCACCAAGTGTATAGTTGCGACCAAATTCTGTTCAAATACGCTCTCAAGGTGGCGGTACTATGTTATGGGGGACATTCATCTCTATCGTCGACTACTAACCAATATACGAGCACACAGAGTATCTTCACAAATACAGGGTGAGTCTCTAACTAAACCCTCCTAAAATAACTCCGAAAGTATGATAGTAGCTGGAAAGTTTGTGGGACAAATGTTGCATGGGACAACGGGGGCCACAATATGACTTTGGTTTTTTGTTGCTAGGTGGGGTTGCGTCAGGAAGATCAACTTTATTTTTTTAAATGGGGTGCTATAGTTTGGTACTTATTTTCTGATAGCGGCTATCGAGACAAATCCAATGATGTGTAACAGTAAGGTTTTTGAAGGTCAACGGAGGTCAAAAACGTGGCATGCACGTCCATTTACAGAAGGTGTTCGAAGTGATGACCATTGGTATCAATGTAGTGCTTCAATCTTCTAATCATGGATTGAGTGGTATTCCTTATCACATAGGCACTCGTATATCGTGCGAATAGTAGATAGTCGCCGAATACGGCGTTTCCATCTAACGTGCCACTGACATGTAAACACTATTCGACGGTTTCGCAGTACAACAATAATAGGAACGGTAAGACTAGTACTGTCGAATCAAGCGAAAGTGAATAATGTATTCCTTCGAAGAACAAGTCGATATGCTTCTCATTTACGGAGAATGCCAACGAAATTCAGTGAGAGCTAGAGACTTATACGCTGAAAGGCATTCTCAACATACTCACCCTACACGTCGTACATTTAAATATGTGTATGATAAATTGAGAACAACTGGACCTTTAACGCATCGGAAACATATCCGTCAAAGGAAAGATATAACGAGAAAACGGAAATAGGTACTCTTGCCACTGTGGTTCGAGATCCTTGTTAGTTCGCGTCAAATCGCAAGGGAATCTGGCATGAGCCAGAGTAGTGTTGTTCACGTTCTGAATCGCCATAAATATCATCCCTACCTTATCAGTCTCCACCAAGAATTAACTGGTACGGATTGTATGCGTCGCATTGAATTCTGCCGATGGGCTTAGCTTCAGATTCAGAGGGATGACACATTTATTAATTTGATTTTATTTACTGACAAGGCTACTTCCACGAACCATGGAAATGTTAATTTGCGTAACATGCATTATTGAGCAACTGAAAATGCGTTGGCTGCGGCAAGCTGGACACCAAAAACCGTGATCGGTGAGTGTATGGTGTGGGATTTTGGAGGACAGAATTATAGGCCCCCAATTTCATCGAAGGCAATCTTAATGGTAGGAAGCACACCACATTCCTGTAAGAAACATTCGGTCTGTTGTTGGAAGAAATACCTTTAGGAACAAGGAATAGAATGTTGTATCTACACGATGGGTGTTCGGCACATTTTTCGCTGATGGCTAGAAACGAGTTGCAGAGACAATTCCAAAATCGTTGGATTGGACGCGGAGGAGATGTGTCGTGGCCGGCTGGTTCGCCGGACTTGACGCCTCATGAGTTTTTGTTGTGGGGACTCGTAAAAGACATTGTTTATAAAGACGTTCCAGCTACATCTGAAGATATGCGAGAGAGAATTGTCAGAGTATGTGCTTCGGTAAGTGCCGATGTGATAAGAAATACCACTCAATCCATGATAAGGAGATTGCAGCACTGCATTGATACCAATGGTCATCACTTCGAACACCTTCTGTAAATGGACGTTCATGCCACCTTTGTGACGTTCGTTGACCTTCAAAGACCTTACTGTTACACATCATTGGATTCATCTCAATAGCCGCTGTCAGAAAATAAGTACCAAACTGTAGCATCCCATTTAAAAAATAAAGTTGACCTTCGTATCTCTGAAGCGACCCCACCTAGCAACAAAAAATCAACGTCATATTATGGCCCCCGTTGTCCGACGCAACTTTCGTCCCACAAATTTTTAAGTTCCTATCATACTTTCGGAGTTATTCTTGGTGGCAATAGTTAGTGGCTCATGCTGTACATAACTGACTCGAGGAACATTTTATTAATAGATGGGGTTTATCTACTTCAGATACGATCGCAGCGAGCACAAAGGGATTAGTCAGTTAGTGAAAAGAGAGACTAAGGTACTGAGAAACAATTTTGACAAAAAATTTGTTGATAGACCGATAAATTAAAATCAGTCGAAATGTAGAACCAGTAGCAGCATCGCTTAGAAAAAGAAGACTACACTTCCTCTGACATATCTCTGGAATGCCATATGACCGACTAAGAAGACATGGAGTGTTATCACTTTAAAGAGAAAATACGAAGTTATTGGCGAGAACACGAAAAAGATCTTAGGTAAACATGTCTACAGTGACAAGGACAAGTTTACCAAAGTTTTGAAGCGGGACCAGAACCCGGAAAACGGAGAAACCGTTCGTATGAGAAGAGAAAGAATGCCTTGGTCAGTTGACTAGAGAGAAACTAGAAAGGATGTCAAACGTGGAAATCCACACTCACAAGTCGAATGAAGAAAGATCAGTGGATGAAATGAAATTCTTCCATTTGTTTTGGTTTTGACTGATTATTACAGTAACATACGAAGCTCAGGGCGGTAACATTTTTGACACCATCCGAAGCTAGAATGAGGCTGGATGTGTCGCATGTGGATTTATACTTGAAAAGGGATATTTTATGCAAGATCGACTCGGAGCAGCAGGTGTTGACTGTCGCATGTAGTATGTGATGCGAAATCCCCCGTAACTCAGCTGTCCGATTTTGAAGATGCGACTGGCAGAAGTAGCGGTGTACTCATAGCATGTGTTTATCAGTTCTTCTGGCCCAGGAAACGATTTGCTTGGGAGTAGCTTAGAACCGCCCCCTTCTCCCAGACCCCGAGATCTACCGATTGAACCTGCTCCACCTGTTCCATCTAAAATGAAAGCTGCAACCCATCTTCTTCCTGCCGAACTGAAATCGTATCATCCCCTAATACTTACATCCTAATTACCAGTTCCTTCCCCCCACACATCTCACATAACTTTTCATAACATCTCCTCCAATAGTGCACCGTTATCTTTTTGGCCAGAGATTCGGTTGATATGTAAATAACGAATTAAAAAAGTGTCATGGATCACAATTTCACATCCGTGTCATGTAGTTATGTGTGTGGTGCTGTATGTATGTTAAATTTTCTTTATTTTGAGGAATTTTGTCATTGAAAATACAAACATCGCATTTTTGTGGATGTACCATAAATTTAAAAGTAAACGAAGGCTCTGAATAAGTAACTAATGTGAAATAGAAAAAGTAACTGAGCGCTCAACGTGTCTGACTGCTTCACTGAGTACCCGGGTTCGATTCCCAATACTATCAAAGATTTTTCCTTGGTGTGAGGAGACGGTAAGGGTGCACTTAGCTTCGAAAGGCTAGTAGAGGAGCTAAAGAAGTAGCGGCTAAAAGGCTCGGAAACCTGGCAAAGACTTGAAGAGCGTTGCGCTGATCCAATACCATATGTAATGACACTATAGGCCAAGGATGACAAGAAGACCTGTTGGCATCCCGGGGCCCACTTGTAAAGGTTTTTTAATTTCGTTTCGTAGTTATTCTCATTTCCCTCATGCATAATATCAGTTTTCAATTCTCTTCGCCGCGTGGAGTGGCCGCGCGGTTTGAGTCGCCATGTCACGGATTGCGCGGCCCCTCCCGCCGGAGGTTCGAGTTCTCTCCCTCGGGCATGGGTGTGTGTGTTGTTCTTAGCCTAAGTTAGTTTAAGTTAGTTTAAAGTACTGTGTAACCTCAGCAGTTTGGTCCCTTAGGAAATCACACACATACACATCACACAATTCTCTTCGCGATTTTGTCATAGCAAGAGTCAGGTTTGATAGCAAACTCATCACATCCTATCCAATTGCTCTCAGACTAGGTACCCGCGGTAACTGTTTGTAAGTAACATTTTTACACAGCCTCACAAACAAAGGGACATTCTAAGAAGACATGGTGGGACGTCAACGTAACTTTGTAAACGTACAGACCAACGCCAGTTATGCAGATGATTAGAGTTGCAATTCTCTGTGACAGGCAGAGCAGCCACCAGAGTGCATTAGTGTTATCACCATGCCTGGTAGGTCATATAAGGGGCGTGAACAACGTCAGGCGATGAGTAATCGCTGTGATGGACACGATTAGACGCGTAGTCGTTGAGACGGCGTTATCAGTACCTGTCACAGTCTGAAAGGGACCTCATTGTGGGTCTTCATTAGGCCGGCCGGTCGTATCTTGCAATGGCGAGATTTGTTGGGTCTTCGGTCGTGGCAGTGACCCGTTGTTGGACTGCATGGGAACGTGGGGGCAGACATACCCATCGTCGATGTTCCGCGCGGCCGTGCCTGACCACCACGACGGAGAACTGCCGTATTGTGCTGCAAACACATCGTAGCTCCTTCACATCTGCACCTGCCATCCGAGAACAAGTGACTGACTCACTGCAACGTTCGCTGTCCTCGCGCTTCATAGGTCGGAGACTAACAGCAGCTGGATCAGGGAATTACCGTCCCATGCATAACACAGCAATACGGCGGCCAGGTCTGTAGTCGTGCCGTGACCGGGAAGCATGAACTGCAAATGAGTGGCGGTGAATCTCGGTTCCGTCGGCCTCGAGTATGGCGGCGACCTGGCGAGTGGTCCCATTCTCGCAATGTTGTAGTGGGGTAGATGTTATACTACTGGCGTCATGGTGTGGGGAGCCATCGGGTGCGACTTCTGATCACGGCTGGTAGTGATTGAGGGAACTCTGGCGGCCCATCGATACGTCACGGACATCCGTCGTCCTTATGTGTTATCTCTCATGCGGCAGTACCGCGATGTCACTTTCCAGCAGGACAATGCTCGTCCACACATTGCGCGTGTCTCTATGACCTTTCTGCGTGATGTTGAGGTACTCCTGTGAGCAGGAGGGTCCCCTGATCTGTTCTCGGTAGAATATGTGTGAGAGCCGCTCGGGGTAGCCGTGCGGTCTACGGCGCATTGCCACAGTTCGTGCGGTTCACCCCGTCTGAGATCCGAGTCCTCCCATGGGCATTGGTGTGTGTGTGTTGTCCTTAGCTTAAGTTAGTTTAAGTTCAGTTAAGTAGTCAGTAAGCCTAGGGACCGATGACCTCAGCAGTTTGGTCCCATAGAACTTATCTCAAATTTCCAATTTCCAATATGTGTGGGACCAAGTCGGACGTCAACTCCGTCCGAGTGTCAGCATCCAGGGTGTGGATGACTAGTTACAACATAGGATACAACGGCTTTATAACACCGTTACCAACCGTTTCCTGTTTCTCTTTTGGGTACTTCACTTTTTTTTTGTCAGGAAGTCTATTGCTGACCGATTACCCCCTTGATCCCACTGGCGTTAAGGCAGGATGCATTTGTCTGTGAGCGTTATGGAAATGTAAGCTGTTTTCCTCCTGCGGCCGCAGTGCACGAAGGGACAGAATCGCGTTCGATCCTCGGTTTGACCCCCGCGACCGGAAGCGACGGTGCGGTGGTCCTGCAGCTGCGTCACCTTATTAGCGTAATGACGGAGCGAGATCCCGGCCCGGCAGTATCGATTCGGTTTTAAAAAGCCGCGGGCCGGCTCTCCAGATTATATCCGGTGTCGTTATTTTTCCCGTACGGAGCGAGGCGAGCTCAATTTGTGGGGCGCAGCTGACTCCGTAATGGAGCGGCTCTTCTCCCTCTGGGCTGTGGGCCGGCGTCAGCTGGCTTACCTGTCCACCTAGCCCTCTTCCCCCGTCCTTGTCACCGTCAGCTTACATCACTGCACCACAGCACCAGCCAGTAAGACTCTTTTTCCCAGTACGGGTCTTCTCTTTACTTCCCATATGAATTTGCCAACTGCTATGCGCCAGAGTCGAGCAAACGGCTCCTCCGTAGTTCGTATGAGTCAAAGACTCTGACGGCTTAGAAGAGATTACAATAATTATAAACTGAGAGGCCAAATGTCACGGGAAGTGTTGTCCCAATTGAAGTTGTGCCACGTATACTGCTGCTAGACGCGGCGTATGGCGCAAGTGTTGAAATTAACCAGCCTGTTACAGGTAGGCGTGTATTGGATTTGCCAGCACTTCGCGATCCACCCGACTCTGAACGAGGTACGATTAAAAGTGCAATACGCATGGGTAATGAAAACCACAAGAATTCAGGTTTCCGAGGTCAACGGTGTGTAGGTGTCCAGGGTGAATCTTGAATAACGCAGTGGCAGTATTTCCACTATCCTAAAACGCACACCAAATGACCGCAAGTGTTAAACGAATGGACATCACGCCCCCTCCGTGTAGGGTTGCCGGTTCAAAAATAGAAAAGGCGGTCTCGGCATTATATTTAGCCTGACATTTTGCCCTAAAAGCTGGACAACCTGTTTTACACAGAGATAGTCAGGTGGGTGTTTTCAGTCGATTATTAATAATCCATTTAGTCAATTTTTTACGAGATATACATTTAATGTGCTTAAAGTAAAAAAAAAAAAATCAGTAAACAGGCCTAAAATCTGGCAATTATGATAACAACTAAATGCACAGTCTTCTTAACTGCTCAGTCTTCTTCCTGAGATATTCTTATGTTAAAATAGAAGTTATTCATTAAACAATTATCAGTTCTTCTGGCGGAGGCGCAATGCAGACGAACTCTCGCTCACACTTGCGTGTCTCCACACGAGTAGGAGGAGCGTCCCGCGAGCGTGACGGAACCAGTTTTTTTTTCTTTTTTTAAAGTTATTTGCTCTCGGGCCGTGACCATTCAGCCAATTCAATAGTAATGTCAACTAAGACGACACGAAAGTAAGGACACAACAACACCCAGTCCCCGAGCGGAGAAAATCTCCGACGCGCCCAGGAACCGAACCTGGGCTACTTCGCTTAACGCCGGCCAGGGTGGCCGAGCGGTTCTAGGCGCTGCAGTCTGGAACCGCGTGACCGCTACAGTCGCAGGTTCGAATCCTGCCTCGGGCATGGATGTGTGTGACGTCCTTAGGTTAGTTAGGTTTAAGTAGTTCTAAGTTCTAGGGGACTGATGACCCCAGCAGTTAAGTCCGATAGTGCTCAGAGCCATTTGCACCATTTACTTCGCTTAACAATCTACCGCTTTGATCGCACAAATATGGAGGCGGACAAAGGGGCGCGTTGGCATGGGCAGATCGGCTCATTCTTCTTTACCTCGCTCGCTCCGCTCCTGGCGTGGTTGTTACAGTGTGTATTAGGCTCGCTCGACCTTCGAAGAAAAACATAAGAAATAGGCGAAAGAATAGCATTGGTTCGTATATCTACATGTCCTTATAATATATCTCCTTTTTCCTCCTTACACTTATTTCTCGCGCTTACGTCATTAGCTTCAAATGGGCCACGGTTGTGCGTTCTTTATTTTATCGCTAGAAAGCATAACAAAAGCGGTACAGGCTGGACCTGTAACATCTGACCGGACGTGATCTTAAAAAGCCAGATACGTAGTAACCATAGCTCCACAGCGCCTTACGGGGCGCCCGCGATCGACTATTCACTGTTACTCAGATCGCCGCCGTTTTGTATATGGTCCGTCAGGATGCCTTTACTACCAGAACCGTATGGAGGTTCAAATGGCTCTGAGCACAATGGGACTTAACTGCTGAGGTCATCAGTCCCCCAGAACTTAGAACTACTTAAACCTAACTAACCTAAGGACATCACACACATCTATGCCCGAGGCAGGATTGGAACCTGCGACTGTAGCAGTCGCGCGGTTCCAGACTGTAGCGCCTAGAACCGCTCGGCCACTCCGGCCGGCCAGTATGGAGGGAAAAGAACCGTACAGGCTTCAGCAGCGAAGGAGCGACACGCTGTTAACATTGTATCCTTTGTCTTCCCGTGATTTCTGGCGACTCAGTCAGCTATTCAGTCAGACTGGAGCAGCCGGTTTGATAACGATCTAATTAATTCAAAATGCTTATATCATGACGCTAAAAATTAAATCGTATTATTGGGTTTTGTGTGTGTGTGTGTGTGTGTGTGTGTTGTTTTGCTTTTTCTTTTACTTACCGCAACAAGTTTCGCCGATTATAGTTTCTTTTTAGAGCATCATGAGTCGGAGTCTGGTTAATTTGATAATGAAGCTTGACCGCTGGATAACAGGAGTTTCTCGTGGCCCTACCTGCTTCCCGTCTCCAGACTGGAGTGTAGCGTTCCCCTACCTGCAGTTTCTCGAGGACGTGGTTTATCGTTGTTCAGCATTCCTCTTTGGAGGTGTAAGAGGACTTGTTTGGATGGTTACATACAAGACGTCTGCAGTAACTACTCAGTTTATGACAAGCTTATTGTCATGATTTACAAAAAAATGGTTCAAATGGCTCTGAGCACTATGGGACTTAATTTTTAAGGTCATCAGTCCCCTAGAACTTAGAACTACTTAAACCTAACTAACCTAAGGACATCACACACATCCAAGCCCGAGGCAGGATTGGAACCTGCGACCGTAGCGGTCGCGCGGTTCCAGACTGTAGCGCCTAGAACAGCTCGGCCACTCCGGCTGGCATGATTTACAAGATATTAACATAATTAATGTTCAAACATGGATACATGCTGTCTGTTTACTGAATTATGTGCTATAACTGACTAAACAAAAATTAATTTGTGGAGTGAAAGAACTTACCGCGAGGAAACATTGACAGTTTGGGTTTAAACTATCTTCGTAATCCTTCATAACTTTTAATTCATTGGACAGGTGAACTGAAAGCATCGTCACAGTCTAATTTCCTACTTTTTGAGCCGAAGTCAGCTTTAGAGAAAACCAAAAACACCGATTTGTTTCATCTAGCGTCGTAATTATGGACATTATAGATCCTAATTAACTATGATGGGTCATTTAGAAGAAATCTCGTACATACAGTAAATCTGCAGTTAAAATATCTGACGCTTTAAAAGATTTCTTTTAGGTGATAAGATGATCGTCATCCAGCGCCATACATTATTTGCACAACACGCTTTTGTGTACTGAGGAATTCATTTCGAAAAGGAGAGTTATCGTAGAGTATAGCTCCATGTGAAATAATGTGAACCGATCACACGAATAAGTACATACTAACATGGAAAACTGGAAGGGACAGGGGAGGCCCGGGAATTAATGCTCGATGCTCCGTCTTCCTGCCACCGTATTACCACTTATTCGTAATGTCAAAGCTGAGGGGGAAGCTTCGTAAGCATCACTCACTGAACCGATCGTAAGGATGTATGTAGCGGATGCTGTCGAGCAGTACGGGAAAACGAAGCCTCGTGTCCAACTGCTGGCTGCTGCAGCGCTAGCTATAAGGAGTCCTGTGTTGTACGCGCGTCCGCACGGGCCCTGCGGTGCCACGTTTGATTTACTTTTTATCGCACCGCGGCTCCCTCCCCGCTCTCGCAACCCTTTCCTCCCGGACCCTCCGGGCCGGCCAGCCAGTATGTAAATGATGCGCCATTAAGGAGGAAAAAATATTGTGCTCGTATGGAAATGAGCTGCGTCGGGAGGGTGCCGGGCGTCGAACCCGGCAGCCTGCAGGAAACACCGTCTGTTGTAGCGAAGGCCAAAGTACTGCGCTTCGGCTATCTGAACCGAGAAGAGAGGAAGCAACACTAGACTTTTCAACGATGTTTTCGAACAGTTACTGAGTGGATCTCTGAAAACGGACTTTCCCTTAGTTTTGAAAAGAAAACGGTTTATCGAAGCCTGTGCTAGAAATATTCTGCAGAATGCGAAGTTAGACTGGTAGATCTGATAGCGCATGAATTGCTGAATCGGATCCGGGGGAAAAAAATTATGGCGCAACCTGACTAAAAGAGAGGTTCGGTTGATAGGACATATCCTGAATCATCAAGGAATTCTCAATTTGGCAACGGCAGGAAGAACAGGGGCAAAAATTATGTAGGTAGACTTGACTACAGGCTTTACGGCGAGAAGAATAGGGGCAAAAATTATATAAGTAGACTTGACTACAGGCTTGACGGCGAGAAGAACAGGGGCAAAAATTATATAGGTAGACTTGACTACAGGCTAGACGGCGAGAAGAACAGGGGCAAAAATTATATAGGTAGACTTGACTACAGGCTTGACGGCGAGAAGAACAGGGGAAAAAATTATATAGGTAGACTTGACTACACGCCTGACGGCGAGAAGAACAGGGGCAAAAATTATATAGGTAGACTTGACTACAGGCTTGACGGCGAGAAGAACAGGGGCAAAAATTATATAGGTAGACTTGACTACAGGCTAGACGGCGAGAAGAACAGGGGCAAAAATTATATAGGTAGACTTGACTACAGGCTTGACGGCGAGAAGAACAGGGGAAAAAATTATATAGGTAGACTTGACTACACGCCTGACGGCGAGAAGAACAGGGGCAAAAATTATATAGGTAGACTTGACTACAGGCTTGACGGCGAGAAGAACAGGGGCAAAAATTATATAGGTAGACTTGACTACAGGCTAGACGGCGAGAAGAACAGGGGCAAAAATTATATAGGTAGACTTGACTACAGGCTAGACGGCGAGAAGAACAGGGGCAAAAATTATATAGGTAGACTTGACTACAGGCTAGACGGCGAGAAGAACAGGGGCAAAAATTATGTAGGTAGACTTGACTACAGGCGTGACTACAGTGAGGAGCTTCAAATGAATGTCGATTGCAGTAGTTACGCGGAAATGAAGATTCTTGCAGAGGGTTAATTAGCGTGGAAGCTGCATCGAAGCAGTCTTGGGACTGAAGACCACAACACAAACAACTAAATAAAGTATTAATAACACCAATAGTTAATGTAGCATATAAACAGCTGTCAGTAAATAGAGCAGAATGTTACAAACTGTTTGATGTACCTCCTGAACTGGAGGAAATACATTACTGAGCTGCTAAAACAACTATGTTCACCAATTTTTGCTCCTCGTATAGTTCCTACTCTTGAAAAGAAACAAATCAACATCTTAAAATATTCTGCGTATTTTCATTCATCAATACCATATTCTGGGACAGCTCGTCACTTACAAGGGAGGCACACACCCAACGGGTCACAGACCTTAGCTGCTCCAGCAGGATCCTCTCTACAAGTATTTACAGGAAATCTAAGTACATAATTTTACGAACCTGTTACGTATCATTCGAGAACGCCTGACTAGAGCTCTGCCCTTACTGGGTTTCTGGTCACTCCATTTACTGTTTTTCTTCTAACTTCGAAGCATCCACTAAAACACTAATATCGCTACGATGAATCATGTTTTTTAGGAAAGAAAGAACAATAGTAATAATAATAATTATAATAATAAATAGTGTGGTACATTCGTTGCGGCGTATGGTAAGAGTATATCTGATAAACAGTGACAGTGCGTGTTAGAACGAAAAGTTTACATACGACGTAGAGGCATGAAAAATCGGAAAAGATAACACATTGCAACGAAATATCGACTGTACCGCAAATGTCAGACACCCACATGAACATCAAAGTGGGATGCTAACAAAATAAATTAACCCACAGGCGGTGGTGAAACTTCACCGAAACATGTTTGGTAGTTAAACAAGAAGAATTTGTGTTTGTTCAAGGAAGAACCATTGTTTCCACAAGCATATATGGCTTATTAAACTGATAGTTCGATACTATTCATACCTCTCAGCACCTGTCTTCTTTGGAACTGGGATTATTATATTCTTCTCGAAGCCGAAAGGTATTTCGTCCGTCCCTTATATCGTGCACGCTAGGCAGAATAGTCTTGTCACGGCTTCCTGTCTAAAAGATCTCAATAATTCTGAGGGTATGTCATCTGCTCTAGGAGCCTTTCTTCTACTTAGATCTTACAGTCCTATGTTAAAATTCTTCTCGGAGTATCGTATCTCCCACCTCATCCTCAGTTACTTCCCCTTCCATTTCTATAGTATTGCATCAGAGAGATTAGAGCCCACACAGAGGCATACCGACAATCTTTCTTTCCACGAACAATACGAGACTGGAATAGAAGGGAGGACCGCTAGAGGTACTCAAGGTACCCTCCGCCACACACCGTCAGGTAGCTTGCGGAGTCTGGATGCAGATGTAGATGTAGAATTCACTTCTATACATGGTTTTCAAGTTGCCTAAAACATACTTAAGAATCTAGAAATCTTGTATGTCTTCGCCAACATTTGAGTTCCTAACGACCGCACTTTGGAAGGAAAAGTAACCTATTCCCTAATGCTTGCAGGGCTTCTTGCCCTGTTCTTTTTCGTTTCCAGAAAATATAAGTAACGTAAATAATTCATCAGCACCAAGATTGGTTCTACACCAAATACGCGTTGTTTACTCGAATTACGGAATAAAAGTTAGAGATTAAGTCCCAATTATATAACAGGCGGCACTGTCTCGGATCTTTCGAGGACTAAGGATATAATTACAGTGACCTGTGTGAAGGGACCATCCGAGAATTCGTCTTAAGTGACGTAGGGAAAGCACGGCAAATCCAAATCCGAGTCCCCAGACGGAAAGTGGAAGCCCGCGTGCTACGTACGATTAGGGGTCGAGTGTGTCGAGCGCTGAGGCAGTAGCAACAGGAAGTAGGAATGAGAGATAGGGACGCGTCTGCTGATGATGATCGCCGTGGCGGGGTAGCGGGGTAGAGAGCGGCCGGCAGCACAGGAATGTGGGGGTGGCCCCTGTCATAAGACGGTATATATTTTAAAGAGTACGTAAATAACGTAATAATTTAAATAAGGCAGCGGGGGCGGGGGCCCGGCCGGCGCTGGCAGGCCAGTGTGGGAACGCGGGTTTTTTGTGGCGCAGCCGCCGCGCGCCTTCCAGATGGCTCGGGTCCGAACAATGCGCGGCCGCACAGGCCGGCGCCCGGCGCTCCGTTACACACGCTGCTGCTGGCCAAGGTTCGTTGTCCTTTCTGACACATCTTGCCCACTCCAACTACTGCGACTGCTCAATGGGATCTCTCGCCGCCTCTCGTCCATTGACCACCGTATTCCGCAATGCATTTGACGCAGTGCAACGGTGCAGAACGCCATCGAAGGTCCCAGTATACGGAATACGTTCTCAGGTACGTCAGTGGCTCGAAGACTTTCTAAGTAATAGAATCCAGTCCGTAGTTCTGGACAACGGGCGTTCGTCGGAGACAAAGTTAACATTCAAAATCTTTATTCTTCGTGTCTATATGTTTGTTTCTGGACGTAGCTACCCTGGAAACGAACGCATTTCTCCCAACGAGAGACCAGTTTGTTGATATCGTCACTGTCTGACATTGTTGACGAAGCCACAACATCGCCTCTGTTTGTACCGCTTCACTGCCAAAGTGAAGTCCTCGAAGGTGTTCTTTACGTTTTGGAAAAAGATGAAAATCGTACGGGGGATAATCGATGACAGTGAATCCAAGGCGTCAGACTATTGCAGACGGCACAGCGGTCGTGTGTGGTCTGGCATTGTCATGTTCAACGAGCGAGCGCTCCATGTATGGAAGAACCCTTCGAATTCGAAACTCGACTGCAGGACGCTGTTTCTCATGTACCGACATAGTTACGTTACACACCACCGTGTTACACGCTATAGTTCGGAGCCCTCTAGCGGCAGCGGGTTGCAAACATATAGACGTGAAGAATAAAGATGTAGAATGTTAATAACGTTTGTATATTTTAAAGCTTTAAGCGTTTTCACATAAAAAATTAGGAGACATTGCTTTTCATCTCGCCCTCGTGCATAAACGATCTGAGGGTTACAGTAAGCAACAATCTGAGACTGTTGCTGATGACGCTGTAATGTACGGGAAACGACGAAAGTCGAACTACGAACAAGGCCTGAGCAGTAGGCTCTCTATCGAAACGTCCCCGGCCGTCAGCTTTCCAAGTCATTATTTATCCATCAATCAATCCTTCCTAGTTGCTACGGTCGCAGGTTCGAATCCTGCCTCGGGCATGGATGTGTGTGAAGTCCTTAGGTTAGTTAGGTTTAAGTAGTTCTAAGTTCTTAGGGACTGATGACCTTAGATGGTTCAAAATGGCTCTGAGCACTATGGGACTTAACATCGATGGTCATCAGTCCCCTAGAACTTAGAACTACTTAAACCTAACTAACCTAAGGACAGCACACAACACCCAGCCATCACGAGGCAGAGAAAATCCCTGACCCCGCCGGGAATCGAACCCGGGATGACCTTAGATGTTAAGTCCCATAGTGCTCAGAGCCATTTGAACCTAGTTGCTAGCTCGGTGTAGCTTGACAGGAAACCAGAGGACAATCCCTCACATCACACATTCAGATCCCAAAAACTGCTGTCCCAAACATCCAAATTCATATCAGAAGTCAGACGGACAGAGCCCTGTGGTGATTCTGAGACATATAAAATACATACAGCCAGTCGCTTGTACGGGGAAGTGTCATTGTTGGGGACTGTATGACGTTAAAGTTGACTCTATTAGCATTTCTGCTTGGTGTGATGAATGACAGCGTGCTCTAAATTTGAAAAAAGTACAGTTGAGTCAGAAAAGCAATTCTGTAATGTGCGAGTATAGTATCAGTGCTGCGTTCGTCGGTTAAATATGTAGCAGTCACGTTGTAAACAGACGTAAAATGGAACTAGCGCGTGAGGTTACCTGTAGGGACGTCGGATGGTCAACTTTGGTTTATTGGGAGAATTCTAGGAAAGTGTACCTCATCTGTAAAGGAGATTGCGCACAGAACACTAATGCTACCTGTTTTTGGGTACTTCTCGAGTGTTCGGCATCCCTACCATGTCGGACTAAATGAAGACATCGAAACAGTTCAGAGACATGCTGGTAGATTTGGTTGGTTCGACCTACACGCGAGTACTACGAAATGCACCGTGAACTGAAATGGGAATCCATGGACAGAAGAAGACGTTTATTTCGCGAAACACTTTTGAGAAAATTTAGAGAACCAGCTCTTGCGACTGACTACAGAACGATTTTACTATCGCCAAGGTACATTTCACGTAAGCACCACCACGACGAGATAAAAGAAATTAGGACTTCTATGGAAGCAAATACCCAGTCATTTAGCCCTAGCTCCGTTTGCGATTGGAACAGGAAAGGGAATGACTAGCTATGGTGCAAGGTTCCCTCCGCCTTGCACCGAATGGTGACTTGCGAATATGTATGCAGGTTTGTATGTAGATGTAGACTTGCAGAGGAGAGCTACAGACCCTTCATAATACCACTGTAGACCACAATGACTCCATAATACTTCAGAAGCACTGTTTAGTACCCGACTGCAAGATTAGTGCTGCGCGTCACATGGTAATAAGCACGCCGTAGGAGACATCTCGCGAGGAAGAGGCTCCACAAGTTTCTTCAGGCATGCCATATCCACCTCAATGCACTCATTCATTACTAGAGCCTATAGAGATACCAAATTTCAGGAAAGTCAGTTTCTACGTTTAACTTGCTGTTCCATATAGTCTTATTCTTTTTCATTTTTCTTCGAGTGCTAGGCATCTGCCTGTTACGTTCATAGTCTCACACAAGTTGAATGAGATTAAGATCGGACTTTTCAGCGGGCCTGTCGAGGTGCAGTAGGGTACCTGTATGTTCTTCAAACTATGGTTTACTTGCAGACCTGTGAACCAGGCTGTTCTCGCCTTGGAAAGCGGATATGTCCACAACAGAGTCATCATGATGATGCAGAAGAAACACCTGACGTTGAATAAACATCCTTATTCATGTTCACGGTAACCTGAATGAGTGTGTTCAGGTAATGATACAAAAATCCTAAAAATATTAGAAAACCACCTATGGTGTGAACTACACCCTTCACATACTGCGGGTTAAACGCCTCACTGGGCTTTCAGTGCACTGGACGCCTCGCATCTTTTGAGTCGAGACAAAGTGGCGACTCGGCGGACCACACTGCACGCCTCCAGTCAGTTACTGCCCAGTTTTTGTCTTGTTTGATCCATTTAAGACGTGCAGCGTTATGTGCTGCTGTGAGTAATCGTCTTTTGTGTGGTACCCGGCTCTGGATGTTCAGTGCATGATGTTCCGTTCCTAGTGTTCGCTCGGAAACGCGTTGAAATAGCCTTTCATTCACTTACAGCAGTATTCCTATTGGATTTAAAACCGATTATCATTGACAAGGAGTCACGCTTGTCTCCCATGGCTATTAGTTAGGATCCTTTTACTTCCGCTGTTATTTTGCAGTGTTAAATGGTTGCGAGTGGTACACCATTCTTTGTAGACACTTTGGACAGTTTCGCAGCATTACACCAAGAAAGTAGCCGGCCGAAGTGGCCGTGCGGTTAAAGGCGCTGCAGTCTGGAACCGCAAGACCGCTACGGTCGCAGGTTCGAATCCTGCCTCGGGCATGGATGTTTGTGATGTCCTTAGGTTAGTTAGGTTTAACTAGTTCTAAGTTCTAGGGGACTAATGACCTCAGCAGTTGAGTCCCATAGTGCTCAGAGCCATTTGAACACCAAGAAATCGGCGACTGTTATCACAAGTTCACCAACCAAAGAAGAAGAAATACACTATAAGAAAAGAAAAACAAAAAGAAGACGCACCTCGAAGGAGTTATGCAAATCTGATATTCATACAGGTATCCTGGAAAATGCAATATTGTAAACTTTGGCGGCCGCTGGATGGATGTGTAACGCTGCAAGCAATTTCACCGCGCAGCTGATAAAGATAGTAAATAGGGGACATGTTGAGACCAGGGCATAAAGTCTTCGCGAATTTCATTCCGTGTACTCAGTTGGACAGTAACAACTCCTCGCAGACAGGTGCGTGAATATAAGCATATGTGAGTATTTGAGACAGGCCGTGTAGTGGGACTCAAGGAAGCCGGTTGGAATAATCGGCGAATCGTTCGACCTTTGAACAGAAGCGATGCCATTATGCGACGATACTGCCAGGAACGGGTGAACCGCGGTCTACCTAGAGAGGCCACAGAACGTGAGAGGAACTCAGACCCCCGGATTCATTATCAAACGAGTTCTTCAGTGATCACAAGGACCATTAATATGTGGCTCACAGAAAGGTGGCTAACCACATAGCGCCCCATGAACCAACTACCATTGACCTTTGTACACCAACAAGCCCGTTTTCAGTGGTGCTGGGCACGTTCGGCCTGGCATCTCACTGACTGGAGTAGAATTGTCTTCGGTGATGAGTCCCTCTTCGAACTGAACTCTGATGGAGGCGACCCGGACAGCCGGGGAATATCAACCTGACTGTCGCCCAGCTTACGGCCCGACAGCCAGGAGTGACGGTCTGGGGTGTCATTTCATTTCATAGTAGAAATCCTTTGATCGTCATGCATAGTCCCGTTACAGCACAGTGGTTTGTCGACGACATTGTACGCCCCGTTTTGTTTCCCTTCACGACAAACCATCCTGGGCTTACATTTCAGCAAGATAATACCCGCCCGCACATGGCGAGAGCTTCTACTGCTTGCCTTCGTGCTTGCCAAACCATACTGTGGTCAGCAAGGTCTCCGGATGCCTCCCCAGTTGAGAAAATTTGGAGCATCATGGGAAGGGACCGCCGACCAACTCGGGATTTTAACGATCTAACGCGTTCACCGGACAGAATTTGGCACGATACCCTTTAGGAGGATATCCAACAGTTCTTTCATCCCGGCCGGAGTGGCCGAGCGGTTAAAGGCGCTACAGACTGGAACCGCACGACCGCTACGGTCGCAGGTTCGAATCCTGCCTCGGGCATGGATGTGTGTGATGTCCTTAGGTTAGTTAGGTTTAAGTAGTTCTAAGTTCTAGGGGACTTATGACCACAGCAGTTGAGTCCCATAGTGCTCAGAGCCATTTGAACTAAGTTCTTTCATCAGTACCAAGCCGAATAACTGCTCGCATAAGGGCTAGTGCTGGAGCAACGCGTTGTTGACTTGCTCAATTTTTGACTCACTTTTTCTTGAAAAATTCATCGAATTTTTCTGAAGTTGTAATCATTTGTTCGTCCGTACATGCACGTCACATCTAACGTCCCGTGGTGCCTAGATAGGCCGTGTTATTTCTTTCTAGTATTCATTAAAATTAAATCGAACCATATGAGTTGGAGTATTATCGTCGCGAAAGATGCGCTCCTCATGGCGGAGAAAGTTTGCGTCAGGGAACACTACTGACAACTGAAACCGTTTAATACACAGTACTTGCTACTTTCTCATACACCGCTCCGAACCTCCACGGTGACAGAAGGCAGTGTCATTCTTCCATACAAACACAGCCAGCAGTATGGAAGAGACTCGTCCGCCATATCAAATACATCAGACTTCTTGTCTCACGCGCCACAAAAATTCTTTGTTGCGTCTGTATAATTTACAAGATGTTTGACAATGGTAGTCCTATCACGAATATTTTGTTTCTACGCGCCGTTTTCGTTGTTATTATGTTCTCCAGACACTCGTTAAATTCAGCAATCAATTTTGTGCCATTTCCATTAATTCCATCACTGCGCTTAGCAGACGAATGTTTTCCAGCAATTTTGTGTGTTGACTTGTTTAATTCAGTTGTTCTAGCGGTCGACACCATTATTATGTTGGCGACTGTTATCGCAGGTTCACCTACTGAAGTATGATGATGTTTGGTTTGTCGGGCGCTCAACTGCGTGGTGATCAGCGCCCGTGCAAAGTCCCAATTTTTACACAGTCCAAAGTTTTTCACAGTTCAAATCTAGCCACTGTCACGAATGATAATGATGACGAAATGATGAGAACAACACAAACACCCAGTCCCCAGGCAGAGAAAATCCCCAACCCGGCGAGGAATCGAACCCGGGACCCCGTGATCCAGAGGCAGCAATTCTAGCCCCCTACTAAAGAAGAATATATATTTGGGTTTAACGTCTCAGTTAGCGCTCTGTTGACGAGACTCATAACTGTCCACTGTTTTTGTTTCTCTACATGTCGCCTGGTTGCTTTGAGGCTGCGTAATCAGCCATGCATATCATCTAGTATCCTGCTGCTTTGCTGTCTGTCAGATGGAAGCTAGCAAGTTCCGCGACTTCTAGCTAATAAAATCACTACTAATGCTATGATATAATTATTAGATTTTCTCTGAATACTGTTACGTTGCTCGATGCAAGGCCGAGTGCAATTATGTCGCATCCAGTGGCGAGAGAGACGATTCTGAAGGCGTCCGAGTGTGGATCATCAGTCCGAAAGCCTTTTGAAATATTCGGCGTCTCTAACAGTAGGCGATGGATGAGGTTCGCACCGATAATGGGATGTTACGTTCAATATATTTTATCTGTGTTTAATATCCCAGGGACTGGGTATTAGTTGTTTATTGATCCGCAGATCATTTTACAGTGATACTAGATATGCGAGCTTAATACACCAACGAGAGTCACTTGCAAAGCCTAGTTCCTACGGAAACTGTCGCTTCATACCTGAACACGAATATATTCCTGCAGATGGCAGGAAAAAGATCTTGGCGCAAGCAAGCAGCCGTATTTCTACACACTTAGGTAGAAATGAAGAGGAGGTCAGAGTGCTGGATGCGCCTCCGCTGCACGGCTCCCATTCTTTATTCCCCCGCTGCTATCTTCCATTTGTTCCCGATGACGTATTCGTGATGGAAACAAATGATGAACGCTCTGTTAATTCATAAAATTCTCTAAAAGGGTAGGGAAGCAATCTGTCCCCTCGCCCCCCGTTCTTTACAAATACTCCGCGTCCTATCTCAAATTTCTTAAACAGAAAAGGGGAAAAAAATGCTCATCTCCTTCGTATGCTGGGAACCTTCAGGGGTGTCCAGCCGTTCCAGAGCGACCTGTGTTTGCTGTAACAGTTGACGTAAACTCGTGTTTATGTCTGTGATATGGGCCTGGCAAATTCATTGACAAAATATGCTTAATGCCGCAGCAGAGCGGAGTTCCACCTTCACCGGAACTGCGAATGGAATCAAACACAAGATTATCTATACTGTAATGAATAATAAGCGTAAAACTATTATTTCGAAATAACGATTTTTTTGCAAAAATCTTTACCAAATGGAAGCACATCCCTTTCTTTTTGTTATCCCGATCCAACCCGTTACTCATTTCGCCTATTCGAATTAAAAATAAATTATGATTTATGTTAGAGACATTTTAGTGCTACACAAAGTCGAAAGTCAATCGAATGAAATATACAACTGTGCTTATGTCAGTGACCTACGTTCAGTTCGGTAATGTTTCTCTTTTTTTTTTTGTTATGCACTTTAGACTTAAAGTCTCGTCAAGAGTGATGCCGAAAAGTAGTGATTACTCCAATGAAATTCACGAGCTTTATGTTGGTGAATAAATCAACGATTACTCGACTAACAGCTTTATATTTTTCTTACTGACTGATCAGTTTGGTATCGTTTGCAAAATTGGAGCATGTTCTTAAATACGTATGTTGTTATAAACAATTCGTAATTTTTTATTTTTATTAGATGCCATCTACATTTGACCAGCCGCCTAGTGACTAAGACTGGTCGTGTTTTCGCATATTGTATTGTGCGTGTACTTAAAATTAAGCTAAATTTGGCTCTTAGAGTTTTAAGAAAGTAGCAGTTTCAAATACTTGGAAACTTATAAATAGTTACAAAACAGAAATGCTTAAAATTTAAAAAAAATGTATGCAAAGAAGAAAAATAGGAAGAGAGGAAAGAGTTTAGATTTGTAGGCTACTACCACTGATGCTGTCTAGGAGGCAGCACGTCGCTCAGCCTTTTGCTCCTGGTCAGCCAACGCCCTATCCACTACTACTCGCCATCCGAGGCGATTACGTCAGCAAGACTTTGAGCCTCTTCCCTCAATTGGCGTGGTCTTAAATCTACATTATGTTCTGTTTTTTTTTTTTTTTTATCTACTCTACAGGGCAGCGTGTGCTTACAACCTAACATTGCTGTCCAATGTAGTAGTTTGCAGCTCTGGTATAGCAATTTATATTGGAAACTGCGTGGTTTCTGAGTACTTTTTAGGGCCCAAACTAGTAACTGCGTTGTACGAAATAACTGTGGAGACAACGCTCTTCAGGCGGCACTGGACTGCTGATTCAGATCCAGATTTAGATTTTCCGTGCTTTTGCTAAACTCCATAAGGCGTATAATGCGATGGTTCCTTCACATACTTACCCACGACGAGATATCTCCTTTTCGTAAACAGGAGGACTGGGGCACGCACCCTCTCTATCGTGCACTGTACAGTCGCTTGTACAGCACATAATTTACGTAGCTGAAGCAGTTTTAAATCTTACGTGGTACTGGTTGTTACAAGATAGGAACACTGTGAGGGTTCCTCCAGTGACACTACGTCCAGTTTCCTCTGCCATCCTTCCGTCTAGTTAGCTGGAATTACACGAGACCTGCAACTGTAAGCTATCTCCCTTGCAGTAAGTTTGTTTACATATGACGTTGTGCCCGGATAGGAACGGCGTGGCTGCTCCTCTTCGAAGGAGTTTGCGAAATGTCTCGGAGAAGCAATTGGCCGTAAGTGATTGTTTGAAAATAAAGGTTATCGGTCGGGAAAGAGGGTGTGATATCTTAAAACACAGCCCAATTTAGCGCGCATCGGTGTTAAAATGAACGAGCGTTTTCAATCGATAAAACATATATTTAGCCCCATTAATTATATCCCCTTGCGAGTGGACGTATCATTTTCTCCCAAACCGGTGAAGGCACCTGACGAACCCCTAATGAGTATCGATTTCACTCTATTTTACTCGTAATTAGGTGATGAAATTAGAGAGAGGCGTTGCAGGAATCCACGCACAGTTACACGAATTTAATTGCTTCGGCGCACATGAGCGCCACGAAGAAAGAGTTGCCGAGAGCGCTTCCGGCGCAGATGAGTAATTTACATGTGAACCGCAACGGCCCGTTTTTTGTACGCTAGCGCCTCCTCACCTTGTCCGCCGCCGCCGCAGCCCTCAACTGCAAGCGAGTTACGCGTTCTGTAAGCTATTCGTGACAACGGGATTGTTGTCACCGCGCCAGCTGCAGTCTGCAGCGACTCGTAGAAAGCAGCCTCTGCGGTTTTACCATGTTTGTCGTGTATTTCTACAGATGTAACCAATCGAACTGTGTCTTTGGTATGTATAGCGTAAATCGTCTAATAGCGGTCTGCGTATGCGTGTAAATAACACGTTTACTGACATGTAGTACAGCATTTAGATATGAAGTTATTCTTCTGTACCTTTATTATTTATAGCGTATATTTTTCTATTCATATGTCTAAACTTTCAGGGAGTCGATTTCTTTCAGTTAAGCATTGTAAACAAATTGTAAAAGCGACAAACAGTTCGACACCGGTATTTACAAGTATTTCAGTTTCCAAATGCAGTATCCCTTTTTATATTTTGGCCAACAGCCGCAGTACATTTCTTGAATAAACTCTTTTCTTGCCCGAGTTGGGTTGTTGGGTTGTTTTGGGGGAAGAGACCAAACAGCGAGGTCATCGGTGTCATCGGAGTAGGGAAGGACGGGGAAGGAAGTCGGCCGTGCCCTTTCAGAGGAACCATCCCAGCATTTGCCTGGAGCGATTTAGGAAAATCACGGAAAACCTAAATCAGGATGGCCGGACGCGTTTTCTTGCCCGAGAATTAAATAAACTGTTTATTAAACAGTTTATTTCATTTTATTTGTGATTAACAAATTTCGCTTAGCTGGGTACTATCACGCAACATCACATGGCGTGGTCAACATCTGAAAATTAAAAGGACGTGCTTTAAGCACATAATGCAATTCTTGTGAAAGGTCGCTTGATGATGCTTTAGAGAGCGAAATGAACTTGTCGAAAATGAGAAAAATGTTTATTTCAAATTAAAAACACCTTTACGCAGGAAAATAACTTCATGAAGAAATGCAATTCTTACGTTATGAGTATTTACTGCAGGCTACAGATAGTTTCCTTTGCGAAGCAGCTTTAACCAGCTGACTTTTTTTCTGTACTGCGGTACTCGGTCGCATTTTTAAACGAGATTTTCTCTGTTTCTGTGCCCGGAAACTCTGCCCAACCTTTCGAATTTAGGTTTCCAGTGACTTCTCTAAAGTGCTCCACAGCAGTACGCAGATGATTTGTGACAAGACGCCGGCCCATGACCTTCACAGTCCTTGTTCGATGGAAGTAGTGCTCCGTCCCTTCTAACCTGGATATCAAAAGACTGTTTACTTGTAGTCTCCCTTAAATTAGTTCTAAACATTCCGTTACAACGTAGCCATTGACTCGCAAGAAAGCTAAAATTTTGATTTAAGCTCACCGCTAAAGGAATACCAGTACACTGATCCACAGCACTCACACTGATTAACTAGTGCAACGTACATCGTGCAGAAAGTCAAACTAATTCCGAAGTCGTTGCAGCCCAGTGGGTGAGTAATATCAGAGTTCATTCGAAATCAGAACACGGAAACATGAACATGTCGCTGTGATCAGAAACATCCGTTGCTATCTTTCTGGGTTCTGTGGTTAGAGTATTTCCTTGCTACGAAAGGGGTAATTGTACGAAGGGCCGTATCAGGTGAGCAGTGCGACTGATGTTGTGGCAGAGATACCTCTTAGCTTTTGTGCGAGCCTTGGCTGTATTGATTTTCCGAAAGAGATTTGATTTTCAGATCTCGAACTTTCGAAGTATGGAAAACTGTTGGCGAGGGAACAAGACGGGTGCATGTCGTCGTCTAACCTGCGAGACGCCGTCTGAGCTTCGAAGTAAAGTTCGATTAAAGAGCCCGTCACGCCTGGACTCTCGTGCAATAGACTGCTCCCATGAACCCAGTTACCATACAAGTGGCGCGCAGCGGAAACGCTAGAAAGTACCTCAAATGGTTAAAATGGCTCTGAGCACTATGGGACTTAACATCTGAGGTCGTCAGTCCCCTAGACTTAGAACTACTTAAACCTAACTAACCTAACGACATCACACACATCCATACCTGAGACAGGGTTCGAACCTGCGACCGTAACAGGCGCGCGGTTCCGGGCTGAAGCGCCTAGAACTGCTCGGTCACAGCGACTAAGACATTAACATAATGAAAATCTAGGCGCTAGTAACAGAGTTATGGCGATGGAGTTCCCGTATACAGTAAAGGGAAGGCGCGAAATATAACCACGAAATTAAATTCACTGTCCTGGATATTTCAATTTTAATGTTTTGGAAAGGCTCTCCTCGAGTTTAGAAAAATTCAAGCAAATGCGAGTTATGTAAAAAAAAAAAAGACAGTACACAAGAACACATCATAAACAGCAAAAATAATGATATTAACATTCAGCTGAAATACTAGGAGGTAAGACCAAACTTGCAAGGAATGAGAAAAATAATTCTGTCATACCACACGCGAAATTAAATCACAACTGAAGTAAGAAACATAGCTCCAAGCCCAAGATTCTACGCTAGTAAGCTCCGGCGAGTCTCGGAAATACACGTGTACACCATCTAACAAACCCACGTTAGCTAAATCATAAATCGACTGCTCCTAAACCTCATTACTGACTCTGTGGGTAACGCTGAACTGACGACTGCGGTAGGAAAGCAAGCGTTGCCGTCGCTGAAGATGAGCCAACATCAGTCGCGATTTGACAAGATGTATATCGTCAACTACTTCCCTCCACTTCCGCCGGCCGGAGTGGCCGAGCGGTTCTAGGCGCTTCAGTCTGGAACCGCGCGACCGCTAAGGTCGCAGGTTCGAATCCTGCCTCGGGCATGGATGTGTGTGATGTACTTAGGTTAGTTAGGTTTAAGCAGTTCTAAGTTCCAGGGGACTGATGACCAACGAACTTAAGTCCCATAGTGCTCAGAGCCATTTGAACCATTTGAGCCTCCACTTTTGCGAGCCATCGACGCGAAAAGTACCGACTTCGGTGAGCAAGCCAAGTCAATGACTGCTTGCTGCTGAATAGACCAACATCCTCCAACTCAGCCTGTGACCGAATAGCCCTCCAGACTTGCTCGATTCTCTCCTCCTGATCTCCGTGCTGCGCGACTCCCAGAGCCAGTAGGAGCTCCGTCTCAGAAGTCAATACCGATGAAAGGATTGTACAATATTATATCAACTACCACTTAATCTATAAGGAAAAGCCAATCACAAACGTTCCCGCGTATATCGAAGGGCTCCCAAATCTGTTCCGAGGCTCTGCACATCGGTTACGATTTCCGCTCCCATAAGCAGAAAAAGAAACCTACAGTGCCTTTCAGTTTCACGAAACACAGGAAACATCTGTTCAAAACAGTGCTTCAGTCACATTCCAGAGACTCGTCTTTTTTAGCAATAGAGTGATGTTTATGATCCCTCTCGCCATAGAGAGTTCTCTGAAAAGACACTATATTTCCCAGTTGAGTCCCTCGTGTTGTCTACAACCGCATTTCTGGAGGAAACCTCCGTCGTTCGCTGGCAGGCTTCGACGTGGTGGCGCCCGTCTCTTCATCTCTTCAGAACGCGACCCAGGCCAACTCTTGCGTTGTGCCCTCCTCCCGGCTTCTTGCGGGGGCGGCCCTCGCGACACGGGTAGGCTGCGGCTGTAAATACCTGCCCGACCCACTAACGCCGGACCCCACACAGAGCTTCCCTGAAAACGTGCACCCTGTATCGCCAAAATCGTGCACAGAGCGTATTCAAAATGAAACGAATTAAATAGACAAAATAAACTAAAGAACCAATTAAAGATAAATCTCGCAATCACTCATTACCCCCATGAAATCAAACTCGTCTTAATACAAACGATCGGACCTCAGATTAGTATTAATTAAAGAAATAAATGAGAAAATGAGAGGAGGAAGCCCAGCCTCAGGCTGTCGCGTCTCAAGCCTTACGACTCTTTTCTCTGCCCTGTAAACACAAACGTCCGGCAGACCTGTTCAAAGAAACCTTTATTTTGTGAAATTACTATGTGACACATACAAAGATCGTATTGCAATGATCTAACAGATGACGTGTAATATAATTCCTAGCAACGAAGTAGTGTAAGAGGAAAATGAAACTTTCTCAGCTGATGTTCTCTATATATTTTAATCTGCCAGGAAGTTCGATATTCTGTCGTGTTTGAGACAATACGAAATATGCAATGGGAGTTCAGTTCTATTTTAGGACAAATAAGTGTACTCAGACAAGTTCGCCAAGTTACAGACGTAGCGACAATCACAATCTGTAGCTAGCTCTCGAACATCGAGGCTGGCAATAGTGTCACGCGAGTCAACGTAAAAACGAGAGACTTGAAGCTTCGCTCGGCAGCAAAATTCCCAGAAATTAAACGAATGAAATGGGCCGTGATTGCTTATTTTCCTGCCTGCTGTGTTGCAGATCTCTTCATTTCGATACTAGAAGTGATCGATTTGTTTGTAAACAGGTCATAACCGTAGCGATACATGTGTCCTGTAGAAGGTTCAGAAAAAAAGTTACCAGGCTGGATGGCAGTACACTGCTTGGCTGCCCCCCATAACCGGTTACGCTGACGCCGCTGCTCGACAGCTGGTGTCCTCGTATGGTAGTCGACAGGCTCGTAAAACTTTTAACGTCGCTTTCTTAGAATGGGTTGAGAAGCGCATCGTATCAAAGCAGCATTTGTTACCGTTAAGTATGTAGTGTATTCATGCGAGAGATTAGTAAAATCGGTGTCCTGTTGGGGTGTATGCTTCCCTTGTCACTTTATGCTGGTCCACCATCTGCACAATTTTGAACCTGAAGGTTTGAGACAGCCTGTATCACCAGGTCAGTCTGAGATTGTAACGTATACTTTGAGTAGATGCTATCAGATCGTGTGGGATAGGATGCATCAGTGAGCAACCGTAACTAGGCGGTCGTAAGTTTGAACAGTTGCTTTGAGTGCAAGGTGAAAGTTGTTCGTGTCAATGAAAACATATGAATATTGCAAGTGTTAGTGTGAGATTGGTACGCTGTGTTTTGACGTTGCAGGCGAGCGGCCGTACAAGTGCCACCTGCCAGAGTGCGGGCGCGCCTTCATCCAGCTGTCGAACCTGCAGCAGCACCTCCGCAACCATGACGCCCAGGTGGAGCGGGCCAAGAACCGACCCTTCCACTGCAACATCTGCGGAAAGGGCTTCGCCACCGAGTCCAGCCTGCGCACCCACACATCCAAGGTACGACTCGCTGTAGCTCTCTATCTTGCTCGCCCAACAGCTGCTTGCGAGGGTCTTTCGAGACTGATGGCGTAGGGCTACAATCTGGCCAGACACGATAACGTTCCAGTATTGTGTATTATTTCATGGGAAAAGTTTTTAGATGTTCGTGCTGCGAAGAACAGATAGTTTCAGCATGATAATTGGGGGATAGTACGAATTCGCCTAGGCAGGAATGGAGAGGCTTGGAGCCTTCATTTGGGATGGACAGATGGGGCACGTTATCGAAGGTTTGGAAGATGGAAGTGGTGCTGAGTATCTTTCAATCAAGTACTTTCCAGTGGTACGAGGACTGGGAACGAATACTGACAAACACATCTGTTGTTGTTGTTGTTGCGGTCTTCAGTCCGAAGACTGGTTTTGATGTAGCCCTCACACTAATCTGTTATGTGCAAGGCTGTGTATCTCTGCATATCCACTGCAAGCTACTTCGACTTGAATCTGCTTACTGTTATCAAGCTTTGGTTTCACTCTATAATTTTTCCACATATATCTGCGTCCATTACGAAACTGAAGATTCCTTGATACCTCACTATATGTCCTATCAACCGACCTGTTCTTTTAGTCAAGTCCTACAATAGATTTCCTTTTCCCTCAATGCGATTCAGCTCATCTTCATTAGTTTTCCGATCTACCCACATAATCTTAAGCAGTCTTCCGCAGCATCAAATGTAAAAAGTTGCTAAGGCTCCAAGATATTCATATCGACCCTCCTCCGTAGTGGAGTGAGCAAACGCACGCTTGTGTGGTGGCGCTCTATCCGGAGGCAACTGGTTCGAATCTTGGAGGTGGGAGAAAATTGCATCTCCAGTTTGGGCCCCGGTCCGAGGGTCAGTCGTCGATAAGTCTGTCTCTCATCGCTTCTTTCATCTTTGACACTGATTTTTTAGCGCAGAAAATGTGAAGTTGACCGTAGTTCGGAGTCCATGTTAATCTGTGCGTCTCACTATGACTGGCTGGATAAATCAGTTGTAAGGCTGGAGGAAGGCAAGGGAGATCCGTGCCTATTAAACACTGTGCTGTTCAGTACAAACTTCGATTTGAGAACAGATTTTTGTTGTTGATGTAAGCAGTGTCTCACACCCTTTATGCCCCGCCACGTCTCCTGTGACGATAAAAATGTGCACTAATAGGATTCGAGCCCGGTACTTCTACTGGGCACAACCAGGGTTTAGTGATGTTGGCAGTGTACGAACAGAAACAACATTTGGGAGGAATAGAGTGGATTCGCATGTGCCACGTACTTCCTCCATTGTGAAAACAGACAGGAACGAGCGAAGACGCAGGTACGTTCTGAGGGCCATTCATATTTCCTCGAATGTCGGCTCAGAGTTCGCCTATTCTGAGCCAGAAGTACTCAAACTGTTACTTGACTCATACGTGCCTGCTTGCTCATTGTATAAGAGATTAATTCTTTATCTTCCCTCCGTTCTTTTTCCCCATTGTATGTCAGCTGCCCGTTGGGTATGCGACTCGTAAAAACTCTGTTACATGCAGTAGTTTCCCACATTTGTTTTCCTAAAACTCACAACAATGTTATTAATTTAATTATTTTAATACTCTAGTGCCGAGAAAGTTGTAATATAACTATACCATTACGCCAAAGGTATTCATCGTAACTTCTCTGTTAACTGTGCCACAAAGTAGGATTCTTTATGTGTTCACTATGTCGTACATTCACATTTCGTGTTCCGTACCTTCATGGATGTGAGACGAGGTAATAACCACATAGCAGAGAGGTCAGCTACTACAGACAAATTCCACACTGCATGCTAACTAACGTCAAAGACAATTTGAACACGCGATACTAGTCAAAAGCATTAGTTTTTTTATACATCTACGTTTACATAACCACTGTGCAATTCACGCATAAGTGTTTGGCAGAGGGCTCCCTGAACCGTACGTGAGACGTATCTGTTTAGTTGTCTTTCCTGATAACTACCGGCTTCGGTTTACACCATCAGTACTGTATCCGTTTACGTCAAGACAAAACGTGAAACAACTATAAATACATGAAGTCCAATCAATTATACATAGGTGGTATAAATTAATACTAAGAAATGATGAAATATGAATTACATATTATAGCATATCATATTCACATCGAAATCCGTACAATTACTGCCGCAGCTGAATTGCTAAACTCCTACTGTACTAAACAGATATCCTTGCATAAAATGCCGTGTGTCCAAGAGTATCCAACCACAGATGCTTGTTATGAACAACAAGCCAGAGCAGAGATATAAGTAATGCCTCTTCATGCATCCGGTGTTAAAAATTATTTCAACACGTTGCGGAAAACATTGACTCCAGAAGTAGGAAAAGAATAAAAAATTTACAATAAAATTACAAGTCAGTTGAAAAAGCGTATAATGAAAAAGAAAATTGTAAAATCTGAGAATCAATGTAAGAATAATATAGAACATCGTACAGGTGTAGATAATAAAAAGGAATGAGTGAGTGTTAGACCCTAAGATGAGATGATGCTACAAATCGAGGCCGGTATTTAAAACAAAATGCAATTAAACAGCTGAGTGCTGGTGCATAAAAAATTACGGAATGGTTGTTGGCAGTCGTTTTCAAGAAATGTTCAAAACCATAAACTTTAATATTTTCCTCTTTCTAATTGCAAAGTGCAGGTACTACTTCACCCCTGGTGGGCACTTCACCTCTACGTGAGCATATAGATGCTTGCAGCGAGACGTGAATAATACGAGCCAAAGAAGAAGTGAGTGTTACATTTACTGTAGCGTCCTAACAGAATTAGGCACGGCGATATGAATGCTGGGGCCCCTGGCCAAGAGATTGCTAGAGGCGCACAAAAAACTGAAACATCGCCTTCTTCAGACCCATCCACTTATATCGAGAACAAGTAATCTACCACGCTTCACAGTCCTGCGCGATGCAGGGAAAGCGAGTAACTATCTGTGTACAATGTTCCCCGTGGCACAAATCGACGCTTTAATGCTGCAGTATTCCGAGTGTTGTGCTACATTCTTCCCACGACAGCAGCTGCAGCGTCGGAAAAAAAGCACACACACACAAACTTTTTTGACAAGTGTTACCTGTGTTCCACCTACTGCTACTAGACTTCATACAACACTTGTGAAATCCGTGTCAATTCCACGTATTTCACTTGCTCACTATCTTGCGACGAAAAAGGATATTCTTGTGAGTAGAGGCAACTGGCTCCAAGACTGGTAGACAGTTATCAGATGTTGACTTTGATGGGCATTAGCCCTTTCTAGTTCAGTTCATTTACAGGGTGGTCAGAAACAGTCTGAAAAGATTGTAAGGGTATTGCGAGGTACGTAAGCATTGACGTTTGCCAATCGGGTCGTTGTGCGCATTAATTCAAACATTTGAACATAATTAAGAAGACATATAAATATGAGAAAAACAGATTTTTGGCGCCTGCTTGCGAAAGTCGTTGGAGAGAGCCTTACAATTCCAGGCACAAAACTTATCCCAGCAGTTGAAAGGACGAAATCCCGAGTAATATCTCAAGGGAACCACGTGACGTTGAAACGCCCGTAAGTGAGAACCAAATACGTCTGAAATAAAGTTGAGATTACTTCATTTATAAATGTTCTGGTAGTCAGCACTAAAATATAATTGACACTGCAACGATTCAGGGCTATTTTTTAAAAACAGTACCGTATTTCAGGTAATGACATGAATATGCCTGTAATCTAATGGTGTAGTAGAAGTACCTCAGCGTTAGGCTAACTGGGTATACAAACTTTAGCCTGTTTTTCTGAGTGATTAACTGTGGTGAGAGCATGTTGTTTCTTAACATTTCATCAGTTTTTTCGTATTGTGATCGGTTCTGTAGTTACCAGAAATACTCACGAAATATCGCATATAGCACCGATTATGATTTCATATAGAAACACAGAAATGCTATTGATTAATAAAATTAAAAGCAAGAAGTGTTCACACTTTGACAGAGAGCCCCTTCCAGCAACACGTTTAATGCTAATTCCCTCAATTCGTACAATTTTTTTACATTCCATCTTAATCAAATTGTAGAATATAGTAAATATTTTCCTGAAATTCATCAAGTAAATTGCAGAAAAATCACGGTGAGACGACAAAAACAAAATCATCTAAGTGAACTGAACATAGAGAAAATCGTCTTAATGCAATGAAGGAGAATACTACGAGGAGAAATCGAAAGCAGTTTCGCGGTAGGAAGATTTGCCTCCTATGCTGCACCGCAGCAGCCAGAAAAGACTTTGCTGATGACATTTATAGCTTTGTTTTAAGGTACTGAAAGATGTAAATATTTTAGACCCAGTTCTTTAGCAGGCACATTATTTAAATGTAGATAAAAAATTAACGAAACAAAATTTTTGTTATGACATCTGTGAATACGATACATTGCAATAATTGCAGAGCACATGAAAACTCTGAAAGCTAAAAAGAGAAGCTTTGAGAGGGGAATATTGCTTGTTTTCTTTTTGTATTACTAATGTTATCGACCCAGAGAATGGGTTATGCGGTTCCTATGTTATAATCGACGATGAAAAGCATCAAGAGATTGTAAAATTGGGTCGAAGTAAGTTCTCTTACAAATTAAAATTTGTAAGAGGTAGGAAGTGCTGAAATCCTTGTGAAACACTACACAACTTCATTCATAGAAACCTGCAGTGAAGCGTATTCGGTTTGAAAAGCAATGAAAAATCCACAAATAGACAGTTTTTTCAAATATATCTTATTGCTATTGTCTTTTGTAATGGCCTCCGCTAAGCAACGAATCCTGCAGTCTTTCCTTTGATGAGGGAACGACGGATTTGGTCCCCATTCTCTTCCAAATATCAACACCCGATTTCAGCCACACAAGAAATGAAGTAGAGTAAACCTTTGTAATGTTAGATACATCTGAAAACTAAATTTGTATACGGTTTGATAATCTCGTCAGAAATTGAACATGACTAAAATTATGGGAAAGTATTGGAGAGAGAAATAGAACACCAAGCAGAGGACTGTAGACACTGTTATACGTAAGAAATTGGGAATTTGTGGTAAGGACTATAGGACCAAACTACTGAGGGCATCGGTCCCTAGGCTTACACACTATTTAATCTAACTTAAACTGACTTACGCTAAGGACAACACACAGCCACACACACACATGCCCGAGGGAGGACTCGAACCTCCGACGGGGGGGGGGGGGGGGGGGGGGGGGGCGCGCGAACCGTGCAAGACGCCCCAGACCGTACGGCTAGCCCGCGCGGCTATAATACATACGCGTAAAAATTTCCGATGAATTTACATCTACATTCAGAGTCTTAACGCCGACATATAACGCTTATTGTTAGTGAATAATTTGAAGAAATGTGAAAAAATAGGTCGGAAAGATATGAAAAATTCCCTTGTATGGTTCAACTCATCCTTGGACAAAGATTCCGAAAAAAAAAATATGTACGTGGAAACGACGACGAGTCTCTACTGTAAAGCTAATTAAATGAGAAGTAAAAATAGATATCCTCTGCAGAAATTTTCTTGCTCTGTTTTGCGTTGGGAAAAACAACTGTCAGCGATTTTAAATTATAATTAATCCGACTGGGAACAACAACAAAGTATTTAAATTGGAAAACTAAATCCGAGCCTAAGTTTGATCGTTCTGAGCAAGAAGTAAATTTTTGTGAAGAATTCTGTTCGGCTGTCGGCCGAGTACACGAAGAAGGGAATTTCGAGGGAAGACGACTTTCAGACAGAAGGTACGCCGCCTGGCCATCAAATTACACCCGGGAGGAACCTACAGCATCCGCGGATCACCTTTGGCTAAGCTTCGCAATCGGTGTTAATACCCTCTCCTGTAAAAACTCTCCTGCAGCGTGGGTTTTTGGATCCGAAAAGCGAAATATTCGGTGGTTTATTTTTGATTTCTTCTTTTTTCCTCTCCCCGGCGGGAAAAGGAAATGTCTGAGGCGAGATGAATCGCAGAGAGGCTTCGCGGTTTCTCGTTCAAAAGAGTTGGCAGACGAGCAATTTCACCCTAACGCAAAGGGGCCAGTCTAATCTTGGATTATACTTTCAATTAAAGCAGCTGTTTTAAATCGTTTCTGGCCATAAATCTCAGTAAACAGGCGCTACGCATTAACGAGGTGGTAATTCGGTAATAAATACAGGCCGCCGGTCCACGCGAGAGCCACTATCTCAAGGGCGCGGGCAATTTTACTTTTTTTTTTAGTCGGACGTCGGCACCGAGGAAGCCGTCAGCTTCTCTTATTTGCAATAGCTGCGGCTTCATGCTGCTGTCATACGTGTGCACAACATTTAAGTGCCGCAAAGGGAACAGGTTTGGCTGACACCTTGTAGCCGCCATCTATCATGATACAGTGCATTTAGTGCATTTTCCTTTTTTCCCTCGTTTTTAAATTATATTCCTAATACCTTTTATGGATGCACTACTGTGTTCCCATTATTTATTTATTCAGCGTTAAATTTCCAAAATGTCATATTTTATCCGATTCCTCGGAATGACTGAGCACAAGTTCACAACTGGATTTTGAAATTAGACACCCGATTTGTTGACGGTCTGTACCTGCCGAATTGACAGTTTTTTTTCTTTTTCAAAAGTGCTCTGAGTTCACGATGCCAAAGCCTTAATGAATTTGGTGATATACAGGGTGATTATAATTAAACTTTCACTACTTGGGGGACGGAAAACTATTTCCCGCAAGGGTACACAACTGTATAAAAACGATGTTCATACTGTGCTCTGCAGAATGCGCATTGATAGTGTTAGTGTGATAGCTTGCCGTTAGGCGGCGGTATTGGTACGGCTACGTAGTGCCGAAGCACAAGCATCAGTGAGCATTACAGTTGCAGACAATCAACACGGGTCTGGACAAGGTGAGCACGGCTTTACTAGTAAAGCTAAAACAGCAAAAGTACTGTTGCTCTTCAAGAGTATCGACACATTAAAGGTATACGGAGAGGTCCTCTTTCCACATCGGGGTTGAAGAACATGATTCCGAAGTTCGAATTAGCTGGCGATTTGGAAATTGCTCCAGCGACACGCTGCCGGCCAATTGCGCCACAAATTGTTGAAGAAGTTACTGATGGCTGAGAATTCTGGAAGCAATGTGCGATCTTCAAGCAGTGAGCGAACTGTGTCACGACAGCTGAAACTTCTATGGTCTGCCGTTCGAAAAGTGCTGCGAACAACTGTGAAGTCGTATCTCTAGTGCGGTTCCAGGCTGTTGTGGATGGATGTTGGTGTTCGTGACATTGAGCAACATTTGTAACCTGGAACACAAACATGGCACGCAATTAACGTATGTTCCTCTCTCATGTGGAAAGCAAAATGTGTTTCTTTCAATGGTTTATTCGCTGTCTATCTTCCGCATGTCCTTACAAAAGTTTCCACAAACTTTCATTGTCCTACGATCATTCGTTTTTCATAAGGACCTTCTCAAGTAGCGAAAGTTTAGTTACAACCACCATGCTTAAAGTGAGAAGTGCTCCACCATCTCAACTACAGTTTTACTGCCTCCGAAAATGTCGTCTTACAATAACTTTACTCTCAAGGAAAGCAAAAAAGAAAAAGAAAAATGCCGTTATATTTTTATATTAGACGGACAGCGCAACTAGACTATAAACAAGACGAGGAGTAAGTACCGATTTTTAAAACATAAATAAGATAAGATTTGGACGCTTCATCTTTTGTGGAACACTTCTGGTATTAGAACTGAGGTAAGCTAGGTCAACGTTTAGTTGTTCAGAGTAAAAGAAAAATATCACGCAAAGGTGCAAGTTTCGATGTTTTTAACTCCCGACGAAGACCTGAGTGATTAATTTTGTTAGATGCTGAAACGCTTGTGATCACGCCGTTGGTTGTAAAATACTGTCTTGTATAAAGCTACATATTGTCAAGGACAATTACACAGGAATTCGTGAGGCAAAGAGCACGCTGTTGCAGAAAGGCAACTTTCACTGCAGATCCCAACCGAGTAAACTGTGTGCCGGAGCCGAAGCACGGGATATGCGCGTTCTGTACTAGGGTCAAGTATTGCGGCAGGTTTGAATGTTTTGCTAATAACCCCGACTCCTTCTGCCACTTTGAAGTGACGTTTAAAAGTCTACTAGTAGGCTTGGGTTCAAGTAGTGGCAGTTACGATAACATGCTAGGCTAGCAGTCAGCACCTCCTCCTTGACAAGAAAGGAGATACGGCTGTGACCATTCTACGCATTGGGGAACATACGACAACGACGACGATAGAAGTAGGCCTACTACTTGCGGACATATGCCTACGCAATTATCTGGTCCTCTGGAAAGGTGAAACTCCAAACGCGAGCCAGCAAGTCTTCGAATTTCAGCTATCCCATATTCTGGCTCGATGGTAGAGCAGCAGTGTGTCAGCAGCCATTCGATCCACAGTCGGTGCTTTTTGTGTGTATGCAAGAGTCAACTGTCCTGTGGTTCTGATTCCCCGTCAAACTGGGTTCCCCGCCTCCACTCCCCCCGCCACGCATACCGATAAACGTTGACTAGGGGCTGGGGGTGGGAGAGAGGCGGTGAGTTAAGTTAAGCAGGAAGGACACCGCAGAGACGACTACAAGGCGCAGTGATGTGACGAACTGCTTACTCGCTAATGACTGTTAATAACGTACGCATCCATCTTGTATAATTCTGTAACTGCACTGTATATTTGAGTGAGCAACCCTCATGACTCGCACAGTTTGTGATTTTCTATTAGAAACTTCTTTCTCGCCACTCTTTTGACGTCAGAAAATCGCTACACACAGTCAGATATGCAATGGACGTAAAAGTAAACCTTCATTCTTTGTGCAGTTGACAAGAGAACTTTTTATCTCCAATCGTGAACAGGACAGTGTGGTTTGTCTATACCGTCAAAAAAGAAGGAAAATTAGTGTTTAACGTCCCGTCAACAACGAGGTCATTATAGACGGAGCACAAGCTCTAACTGTGGTGACACCGCCAGACACCACACTTGTTAGGTGGTAGCCTTTAAATCGGCCGCGGTCCGTTAGTGTACGTCGGACCCGCGTGTCGCCACTATCAGTGATTGCAGACCGAGCGCCGCCACACGACAGGTCTAGAGAGACTTCCTAGCACTCGCCCCAGTTGTACAGCCGACTTTGCTAGCGATGGTTCACTGACAAATTACGCTCTCATTTGCCGAGACGATAGTTAGCATAGCCTTCAGCTACGTCATTTGCTACGACCTAGCAAGGCGCCATTACCAGTTACTATTGATGCTGTAAAACATGTACCGTCAAGAGCTATGTTCACCAATTATGGATTAAAGTTAAGTATTCCAGCAGCTACGTACTTTATTTGCTAGTCTTAATTACTTTACCTGTTCCAGACCTCACGCCAGCCTGCGTGAGCTTAAACGCGTGCCTTTCGGCTTCCTCCTAGTGGATTGGCTGTCTTGCCAGTCCACAACACTAACTGTTTGACCATGGGGAAGGAAATGAGCCGTGGCCTTTCAAAGGAACCATCCCATTTGCCTGGAGCCATTTAGGATACATTGTCCAGTCTGTCAACATGTCTCCAATGGACATTTCAAGCTTTGATGATGTCAAATTAAACACCTTTCAGCCGTCGGTTTTCAACGTTATTTTATTAGGCAACCAGTTTCGGCGCGTTATTGCGCCGTCTTCAGGCCCCTGACCGACGTGTAGGAATAATCTACCTCGCTTGTGATAGAAGCAGGGGCCAGCAGTACTGGTATTAACAGATATCTACTTGCTGCTGTGACCACTTCTACTAATACCCGTATTGCTGGCCCCTACTTCGATCACAAGCGAGGTAGATTATTCCTACACGTCGGTCAGGGGCCTGAAGATAGCATAATAAAGCACCTAAACTGGTTGCCTAATAAAATAACGTTGAAAACCGACGGCTGAAAGATGTTTAATTTGACATCATCAATAGAACAGCCGAGTCCCTCGACCATCGCTAAAAAGAAGGTTGGGTCAAATGGCTCTGAGCACTATGGGACTTAACTTCTAAGGTAAAAAAAAGGACGTACAGAGATTTCAAGCTATGATAGTGAGAGGATTGTCAGATTACGGCACGAAGTGTTTTCAGCATGATGTTTCCCGCCGAACCTAGGCCGTGTTCGGAGTGGCACCGATAACGGTAAGCAGAATTAATTGGCAGAGGCCGTCCAGTTACGTCGGCCGACAGCTTGATTACATTGCGTCCGATGTCTTTTGTCCTTTTTGGGGGCGGGATCGAGGAGGTAATGTTATGTTAGGTTAGAATCTGCTCTGTCAAGGAGGTTAGGATCTACTTTAACCTCCTTTGGCGGGATGGATGGCACGACGCCCCTGTGCTTGCCGACGAGTGCTGCACTCCGGTTTTGATCATAAAACGCCACCGAATGCGTGTGAATAAACTACATCTGTTTCGAAAAGAATGTGGCGTTTACTGTACACTCTTTCCTCAATTGTTGGAATAACCCAACGACCGTTATTAATACATGAGATGAAGAGACAAACGTTCTATTACATACTGGAGATTATTCGTGGTGACATTGAAGAACGAGATTACAAACACTCTTCACAACTTCTAATAAATTCAGCAAAAAGTCGAAACACACACATTCGCAAATCATCTCACATAACAGAATCATCACCCTTCTGATATAAAAACTGCAGTAATCAGTAATAATAAATTGTAGACAGCCGACGTCCACCTGCCACAACCCAAATATGTTTCACTAGTATCTTTAAGCACCAGTTCCCGTTAGATCACCGAAGTCAACTGCTGTCGGGCTGGGCTAGCACTTGGATTGGTGACCATCCAGTCTGCCGGGCGCTGTTGGCAAGCGCGGTGCACTCAGCCCTTGAGATGGAAACCGAGAAGCTACTTGACTGAGAAGTAGCGGATCCGGTCTCGTAAACTGGCCTACGGCCGGGAGAGCGGTGTGCTGACCACATGCCCCTCCATATCCCCATCCAGTGACGTCTGTGCGCTGAGGATGACACGGCATCCGGTCGGTTTCGTTGGGACTTCATGGCCTGTTCGGGTGGAGTTTAATTTAGTATCTTTAAGCATACGATACGCCACCCCTCTTACTCGAACAAATTATTTTTTAAGCTTGTAATTTACGCCTAATGTTTCCGATAAAATTTCCTAAACTAGCAACGGATTATAAACCAGGGGGCAAGAGAATTGTGAGAAACCGAGCACGAGATGGTGAGACCGGAACAAGGCCTAGTCCTAACCCTGGAGTGGCAGGAAAATAAGAATTTCCGATAAAAATTTTGCCTACTTGTGGTTTCCAATGAAATTGCGATTTCCGCCCATAGATTCCGGGCTAAATGGTGTTTTTCATCTTCTGGATGCCACAAACTCCTTCCTTCTTACCTAAACTTCAATTTCTCAAATTCTACATTTCGTGTGCACGAACGCCGGCCGATTCGACCGAAGAAAACAAATTGGTCTGAATTTCACCGAGTGTCGTCCGAAGTCTGTTCGTTCGGGCGATGAGATCGACTACATTGTGACCGCGCACGTACAGGCGTACAGATTCAGAAAGATCAGCCATCCTCGGCCGATGTCGGTCGTAGATGGAATCAACCGATGTCGGTGCCACCGTGACCGTAGCCTAGCGAACATCACAGCGACGTCTTTCGAACATTCAGTAGCTATCGTGAGAGGCTAAGCATTGAAGTGGTCACTCGCAGCCAACAGTACCAGCTGATGACTGCTACCTACAGCGGGTAGTCTTCTCTGACGAATGCATGGTTTGTCTGGTGGTTGATTTTCGTCCTAGAAGAGTGTGGAGGTGGCCAGGTATCAATGCTCGTCTCTGGATGTGGATCTGTCATGTTTTGGGCCGGTATCGCGTACGGATGTTGGAGCCCTGTCATCGATATCGAGGAAAATTGTAGGATGTCCAGTATCAGGACAGGCTCCTCCAACCTATGGTCTAGCCCTGCAGTCAACATTTCGGCGACGAGTTGGCTTTCAAGATGATAACACACGAACATTCTGTGTACACCTGAGGAACACCTTGCCCCCCCCCCCCTCCCTCTCCACCGAAGGCAGACATCAACAGAGTGGAATATGGCGTGCGCTATGTGATGGCATGAGACCAATCGAGAATGCTTGTGGGCTAGTTGAACATTGCCATGTGGTGTCACGGGAATCCTCTTCACACACTGCATCGCCTCAGAGAGTGTAACGAGTCTGAGCAGCGACATTTCGGACAGCATGCTAAGGAGGATCCAAGAATGCTACAGTGCACCAGGTGGAGCAGCAAGGAATTGCATGTCACCCAGCATCAAATTTTGGTTTCACATGTGTCATTTTTAATAACGTTATTCTTTTACTGTCATAAAGTTTATTCTTTCATTCTCCGCTCGCTTGGATTCTAACACCAGGCGTTTGTAGATAAAAAATGGTTCAAATGGCTCTCAGCACTATGGGACCTAACTTCTTTGGTCATCAGTCCCCTATAACTTAGAACTACTTAAACCTAACTAACCTAAGGACATCACACACATCCATGCCCGAGGCAGGATTCGAACCTACGAACGTAGCGATCGCGCGGTTCCAGACTGTAGCGCCTAGAACCGCATGGCCACTGCGGTCGGCGTTTGTAGATATGCATAGGTACTTTTTAATACTTTATTTCAGAATAATACTAAGAAACGATTTGAAATAAAACATATGAAATCGGTGTTAGGGAAGGCAAACGGATCTTTTGGAAGGATTTTTGGAAGTGAGCATACAAGACGCTGGTACGGTGAGTTTTTAGTGTGCTGCTGGCTGTTTTAAAGTGCGAATGGCGGTAGGTAGCGAACGAACTCAGGGACCAGGTGGTAAGATCGTAACAGATGGGCGCAGCAGATGAAGGTATAAGAGGAGTGAGCGTGGAACTTAAATGGGAAACTGTGGGAGCAAGATGACGCTGTTCTTGCGAAACACAGTTGTGTAAATTTAGAGAACCTGTATTCTAGTTATAATCTGCGACGATTCTGATGACACCATTGTAATTATATCTAGCGAAAAGATCCTGAGAGTAAGCTTTGAGAGATTTCGACACGTAAAAGGCTATAGATAGTCATTGTTCCATTGCATCATACGCGAATTAAATAAGACAGAAAGTCGTCAACATTGGTACAAATTACTCTCCGACACGCACGGTCTAGTAGCTTATGAAGTATTATCTAGAGGTAGATGACGCATGAACACAACCTCTTTGTCGATATCCGGTTTTACTATTCAGAGTAAAGCAGTAGCCATTCCAGAACAGCACAGTACCTAACTAAGCGTGCTGCTGTTGGAGCTGAGACGTGCACGCGTTACTTCATCTGGCCTTTTATGTCGAGGAATGAAAAAGTTTCTGCGGCATCCCTCCAGACTTCATTACCTTAAAGAATAAAACTTCCAAACGTATAACGTAGTACTGAGTCAGCAATCTGTAGCCAGGCATGTTGCTTTACAATTTTGCTTCGATGTCGCTGCACAGCTGGTAAATACAAGCACGTACTCCTCTTTATCTACGGATTGCGCTGTTTTATTTTGGCTCTCTAGCGATGTGCTACGGTACTCTACAAGGGGATTTCACTGTGTGCCACGACTGCAGACGTATACCTACCAACATACGAAAAGCTCATTACCTAACTTTACTATTTTCGATGTCGTGATTGAAACTTTATGACTACCCCTTGATTTTAGAAATACCATACCGTTCTTCAGAACCACCAAGAGCTGCTGATACGGTACCTGATGGTGTCTGGTTAATCGAAACTGGTAGATTAAGGTTTGTTTCATGATCGGCCTTGATGCTTCTGAAATACGATTCTTTTTAATGATTTTATTTTACGCTTGATAAAATATTGTGAAACGTGTGTCAGAAACTGCGACCCGTGGTTTGCGGCTGTAGTTCACTAGGGCTGCAGCGAGGTGACAGTAGAGAAGATAAAAATAGAAAAAAAGTCCTCCCGGCCAAGTTCGACGCGAAAGTAGTTAGCTGTTCATTTTGAAGTGAAATGTCACAAGGTTTGCCGGTGGCGTAATTAAGAGCAGGGAAGGGGAGGCCCTAACGACTCTCATTGTGGCCGGCGGAGCCCCACCTGGTCACTGCCACTCCTCGCCTCATTCCCGGCTTTTGCTTATATTTTTCGGTTTTTTTCTTCGTATGAAACGCGTAGCCGGATGAGATTATAAGCGATGTACGGTGCCATATTACACAGAATGTTGTCTTTCCCTTATATTTTACTCGTATCGATACGCCATATGTAAAATACGAGAAAACAAACTGCCCTCAACTTCCGGTTCTAAACTAATCTGCATTATTTTCAAACGCCCTCAGCCTCCCGTTCCTCATTCCACCGAGATGTTCGCAGTTTACTCGGATTTTTGTTCGCACTGTCTCGCAGTTTGGCGATCTGATTCCCTTGTATGGAGCACTCGTTGATTTCACACCAGCTAGACTCTTATCTTTGTCCACATACTTTAGCCAGCAGGATGTACGACAAATTTCTCTTGAAGCCTGTGTAACCGCTGTGCTTATCTCTTCAAACCGTGTCTTCTCTGGTGTTCTTTACTAACTTTTCACTCAATGCCTCATTTGAATCTTCCTGACAGATAAAAACCGTGTGTCCGACAGGGATTCGAAAGCGGAACCTTGCCTTCGGCGGGCGATGTTCTTGTCTACAAACCCATCCAGCACGACTCGCGACTGTACTTCCGATGTCATCTCTCTCCTCTTTCCGAAACTTCACAGAAGTTCTCCTGCATACAATGCGAGAGTATCACTCATTGTAGAAAGGATATTGTGGAGAAATTGCGTTGCGACGGCCTAGGAGATTGTTTCCAAAAATCTAAAGATATGACGGATGGTAGTTAATCGTGCCTGAATAGCTCAGTCGCAACATCTAATTTGTTAAACAAAATTATGAAAAAAAGCCTCCAAAACCACTGCCCGCGAAAATCAAATTTCCAGGTTCGAATCCCTGTCCGGCACACAATTTTGAACTACCAAAAACTTCAAAACAGCACACACTCCACTGTATGGTGAAAGAGTTACATTCACGAGGATCATATTTCTATTTCCTTTTCGTCCAAACCGATTTCAGTCTGACACAGTATTTTTTTTTTTCAGTTGAGCCAGCGCTGGGAGTGTTCCTTCAGTGAAACTGAATTGGCCTCGTGCTTCATCTTCTGTAACATACTCGAAATGACCGGACTTCAGTTTTCTTTTCTTTCTTCATTTTTTCCGTTCCTTGAATTATAAAAATCCTTTAACTGTTCTTACTCTATACTTATTTCCAGTTGTGGAATATTCTGCTGTGGCCAATGTATCCACAACAAGTAGTCATTTAGGGTTAAATCTGTGCAGTAGAGTCTCAAATTTACTTGGAATAACGTAGATCTAGATTTTCAGTAGTGCCCAAATCAACTCCTGCACAGCAACATAGGATGTTTTCACGATGTATTTGAGAAAGAGCTAGAAACTGTTCAGTAATTTAGATTTCCATGTCTTTTGCTAGATTACATGTTTACAAGTAATACTCCACTGTTGGAAAATTTGTAAAATTCGAGGAAATTACCGGCATGACGTCCTTGCTTCGCTGACATCGAGTAGAAGCCAGAATATATGAGGAGGGAAAGCGCGTTCCTGCATTCTCATTATGAAGCCCCTGCCGAAACGTCTACTAGCGATCGTAGTTTCTGTAAGAGCAACAGGGACAAGTGCAGAATTGTTTGAGTTAAAATTAGTCGATGTCAGAATGTCCTGGTTATTTCGAATTATTTTTTTCTCTGTGTGAATAGCGCTGGGTTTAGCCAGACAGAAAAATTCACCGTCTTATGACAGCAGCTTTAACTGGATGGCGTTTGCGTATGGATACTTAGTCTACGTGGAATTACGGCATTACTCGTCAGCGACTAGCACGTCAAGAAAGGTACTTGATGGCATTGCGTTACCGAATTCAGTTTCTGTAGACATGCTGAAACAATACTGCACGAAATGGGAAAGCAACAGAAAACTTTACAGCTCCTAGAATCCGGTTACATATTATAAATCTGTGGTCTACATATTCGTTTGAAATTTTTCCGAACACTTTTGAGAAACTGTATAATCTGAGACCGACCATAACTGAAATGCGTGTGGACAAAATACTCACTGCGTCTATATCTTTTAATTGGCATTACTGGTGGATTTCGTTCTTGTTTTCTCTTTCGCGCTATGCTTTAACGTCCCGCGGATAGCCGGGGCGTTAGGTACGGAAATTAACTTTCGTACGTGCAGATAGTGTCTGTCACTTTGCAGCTTAATGAAGGCAGTAGTTTTGAGTTATTTTTGGCTGGAAAGAGAAAAAATGAGTCGAGAGTTACGGTCGGAACGATTCTTGCAAATGCCTCGACGGTCCGTGGTGCACAGTCTCGGAGAAATAAATTTTAAAAGCCCGGAAATATATTCATCGCGGGCGCACTGAGATGTCACTGCAGGCTGGCTGTACCTCCTCCGACCGCAAACTTTCCCAATGTCGTCACACTTTTAAACGCCTCGGCCTTTTTTTTTCGCTTCGAATAAGGCGCCGAGATTTCGTTGTACTCGCGAGCCACAATGCGTCTCCGTTCCGCCCTTCAAACACCTAAACTAAACATATGTTTCCACACCCCAAAAGGAATAAAGAAGGGAACTCATAATTATAGAGCAGCTTTAAAGCTTTTATGTTTTTGCCCGCGGGCGGCCATCTGGCCTCGGAAGATTTTCTCTCCGACTGGTGAATGGCGTGCGTGAGTGAGGATACCTCGGCATAGAATTGTTATTAGGTGAGGGCGTATAAAAAAAGATTCTCAATAGAGAAGAAACAAAACGAAGAGAATAAAACACGAGTGCCGAGTGGCGGCAGGCGAGGAATGAATGTGATTAAAGGACCGGTCCGTGATCCTCGAAGGGAAAAAAAGTTTAAAAAAAGAGGCGGGGGGAGAAGTGGTGGGGGCAGGACAATGCGCACGGCGCCTTGCTGGCCGCCCCTCTCGGAATGTGTCGTCGGCAGAAGCCGCGTGATTGTCACCAAGTCTTCCACCCTCTCCTCACACCTCACCGTGATCAGCTGACGATGTAGCTAGTTGCTAGCGACTGAGTCGGCTGCTTTCCGAAGTGACGTGAGTGCTAACTCGTGCCTACAACACGCTCAGGAATACAGAAGAGCTTTGGACACGCCGGCTGGCTAAATGTTGAACTTGTACAAGAAACTCTCGGAAATAGAATAAATGGAAAACGCACACTGCCGCAAAGAAATACAACTTCCTCAGGGAATAGGGCATTGTGATATGGCAGGTAATTCATCTTTGTAGGAGCGTATGATAGCAAATTCAGACCAAATGCCAAGTAAAGGGTGCCCAAACAGTCGCATCAATACACAGTGTACCCTCGTTTGGCGGCAATGCAGGCGTGCATTCTCGCAAGCAAACGATAATAAAGGTGCCGAACGGAAACCTGAGATAGATCGTCCCAATCATATTACACCTTTTGTTACAGTCCAGCAAAAGGTTTTTGTAGTCTCTGGAGAACGAATTCTTACTGGAAACGGCAGTTTAAGAGCACTTGCATCGCAGCAGCCGTACGTGGACGTGCGTTGTTCTGCTGAAAAAGCACATCACCCCCCCTGTCGAAGAAATGGCGGTAGCACGGGGATAACAATCTGTGCAATGTAGCGGTGATTGGTTACTTTACCCTGCAGAAACACCAAATGTGACCGCGAGTTGTAACTGAGGGCTCCCCCCACCACGAAGCTTGGGAGGGACCTGTCTGTCGCGGGCGAATACACTCGTGAATAGCCCCGTCGCCAGGTCTACACCTCAAACGTGTACGTTCATTACTCGCATACAGGCTGTCACTGAAGACTATAAAGTGGCATTCCATCCTCCAGTCGACCGTTTCGCGACAGGAGAATAAAGTGGTGTCAGTGGTACCCTGTCGCATGCCCACGTGATCTTAGTCGTGCTGCGAGTGGTGCTTGGTAACACATCAGGTGCAACATGTGTCCAGATTTTTCCATGGATGACGTTCTTCGGGCCACTGCTGCTCTCATATTGCGTCGATCTAGATGTGCTTCTGTACTGCGTAGACGTCCATAACGTCGACTGCGAGTGTGGGGTTGTTCCACAGACCAGTACTGAAAGCAGCGTCACATCACCGATTCATTGGCTCCAGCATGCGCGGAAACATCTAGCTTCCCACAGGACCATAATACGACTATGTTCAAATGGCTGAAGTTGTTCAACAGGAGTACGTACTCTTCAGCGGGACATGGTTGTACCCTAGAAGGAATGTTGAGCACACTATTCACCTCTTCATTCTGCGTAGGTGCTGCCTGCAGAGTCAAACCAGAAGGCTCACAGACAGGTCTCCTCAGCGTCATCTGATCGCCTATGACCGAGACAAGATAACCACTATCACTGTAATCCCTCAGTATGCCCTCATTATGCACTCAGTGCCACTGAATACAGTCGTTAGGGTGTTGGGTTTTTCCCCGGCAGTGTAGTAGTATGGACTGTACGAGAAAAAAAAAACAGGTTTCTGTAAAAAGTGACTGCCGATAACATCAGAAACTATAGGCCTTGGGGACCAATGTAATTCATGAAAGCCCATGTTTTCGAAACAGCCCTGTATGGTTGCAAATCGTGGACAGTGGGGTTGACGCGAAGGAAATGATTAGAAATGTGGCTGTTGAAGATGAAGTGAATTGGCGGAGTACGGAGTGAAGACGCCCTGTGACGGAAAGAAGCCTCTTATACAACGCAATAAATCGAAGAGGTAGAGTAACTGACCGCATATGACGACATGAGTCGTTGCTGATAACTGTAGCTGAAGGGAATGAATCACAGGGGCCCCCTGATTGTGTGTAACAAAATCTTTTACGGTGCATTCCTGAAATTTCCACTAAAAACCGAGAGGCGTGGCACATTGGTTAGATACCGAGCCCGTCTCCGGGAGGACAGTAGTACAAATCCCAGTTGGGCAGTCCAGATTTAAGTTTTCATGGGTTCCCTAAATCGGATAACGAAAATTCCGGGATGGTTCTTTAGAAAGAACGCTGCCGATTTGTATCGTTATCGGTCCCCATGGCGAGGCTGTGCTGTCTCTCTATTGACCTCATCACCTGTGAGACGATAAACACTAATCTCACTGACTTCCATTAGAAGGATTCGATCACAGAGTGCGCCATCTGTTTCAGAGGTCATCTTTAGCGCGTGTAACTTTCACATCTGCTGATGTGTTTTGGTAAATCCGAGAGATTACAGCAAGTTTTATGTACTCCTCTACTTGCATTTCCTGTCAGAGTCTTTAAAACATCAGTCTTGTGAATTCAGTGAGAAGTGTCCTAGTCAACTTTCGAGTTTTAGATTAGACATGCCAGGAGAGAATGAAATGCCTGCCCGGTTTGCGTGCTAAAACAACTCGGGAAAGCCGGCCGGTGTGGCCGAGCGATTCTAGACGCTACAGTCTGGAACCGCGCGACCGCTACGGTCCAGGTTCGAATCCTGCGTCGGGCATGGATGTGTGTGATGTCCTTAAGTTAGTTAGGTTTAAGTAGTTCTAAGTTCTAGAGAACTGATGACCTCAGATGTTCAGTCACATACAGCTCAGAGCCATTTGAACCAACACGGGAAAGCAGCCAACGAAACACATTTGTCGTCCTCTGTAGTCGCTGTTAAGACTAAAGAAGTATGAACCTAACCCCACACTGAATCGCAGAAGATTCACCGATGGAGACTGACCACTGCTTCATCGTGTGAAACCCAGCTCGCGCTATTCGTCCACGAGACTCAGAGGGCCATAGACACGGATTCACAGGTAGATGCCGTGTTGCTTGACTTCCGCAAGGCGTTCGATACAGTTCCCCACAGTCGTTTAATGAACAAAGTAAGAGCATATGGAGTATCAGACCAATTGTGTGATTGGATTGAAGATTTCCTAGATAACAGAACGCAGCATGTCATTCTCAATGGAGAGAAGTCTTCCGAAGTAAGAGCGATTTCGGGTATGCCGTAGGGGAGTGTCGTAGGACCGTTGCTATTCACAATATACATAAATGACCTTGTTGATGACATCGGAAGTTCAAATGGCTCTGAACACTATGGGACTTAACAGCTGTGGTCATCAGTCCCCTAGAACTTAGAACTACTGAAACCTAACTAACCTAAGGACATCACACACATCCATGCCCGAGGCAGGATTCGAACCTGCGACCGTAGCAGTCGCGCGGTTCCGGACTGCGCGCCTAGAACCGCGAGACCACCGCGGCCGGCCATCGGAAGTTCACTGAGGCTTTCTGCGGATGACGCTGTGGTATATCTCTTCAGCGAATTGACGCATGGTGCAGGGAATGGCAATTGAATCTCAATGTAGACAAGTGTAATGTGCTGCGAATACATAGAAAGATAGATCCCTTATCATTTAGCTACAATATAGCAGGTCAGCAACTGGAAGCAGTTAATTCCATAAATTGTCTGGGAGTACGCATTAGGAGTGATTTAAAATGGAATGATCATATAAAGTTGATCGTCGGTAAAGCAGATGCCAGACTGAGATTCATTGGAAGAATCCTAAGGAAATGGAATCCGAAAACAAAGGAAGTAGGTTACAGTACGCTTGTTCACCCACTGCTTGAATACTGCTCAGCAGTGTGGGATCCGTACCAGATAGGGTAGAAGAGATAGAGAAGATCCAACAGAGAGCAGCGCGCTTCGTTGCAGGATCACTTAGTATTCGTTAAAGCGTTACGGAGATGATAGACAAACTCCAGTGGAAGACTCTGCAAGAGACGCTCAGTAGCTCGGTATGGGCTTTTGTCGAAGTTTCGAGAACATACCTTCATCGAAGACTCAAGCAGTATATTGCCCTCTCCTACGTGTATCTCGCGAAGAGACCATGAGGATAAAATCAGAGATTAGAGCCCACACAGAGGCATACCGACAATCCTTCTTTCCACGAACAAAACGAGACTGGAATAGAAGGGAGAACCGATATAGTTACTCAAGGTACCCTCCGCGACACACCATCAGGTGGCTTGCGGAGTATGGATGTAGATGTAGATGTAGATCCTTCGTTGGAGGCGAACGCGTTTAGCACACGGGTCTCGCGGTCGTAGTTCGAAACCAGGGCCGTTGCTGCCTTCCTAGGTCGATTGGTCGTGCTGGGAACAGAAGCCAGCTCCTCTGTCCTCTGTCCTCTGCCATACGCCTGCTGCCGGCCGGGATGCCGCCTCTCTCCCTCTGCAGCCCGTGTTGACCCTCTCCTTAGTATTCCTCCTCCTCCTCGCAAATTATGCCAATAGTTTGAAAAGGAAGAAGAAACCTTCCGAGTGCATATCAAATTTGCACTCCTAAAAAGTCTCGGGCTGTCCATTAAAGTAGCGTTAATTGAGGAGACTGGCAGAAGTGGCACCCGGGGCCGATAATGAAGCGACAATAAGCGGTCAGCGGCGCGAAAGCAAACTGGCCGCGCCGCGCGAATTTTTAATTTAGGGGAGGACCTCGCTTCTCAATGGAGGAGGGGAGCCTCCTCTTCGTGCCGTTTCGCCTGATCGATATGCAAGCGTCTGGGGAACGGTTTTACACGGAAATCCGTACGTATCTGCCGGCGCCTCCAATTTACATCGTCTGCCGCCTGCGGCCACACTCGGAAAACTGTGTGAGTGACAGCGCTTCTCCGCCACATATTAGACTTCTTCCTGTTCTGTTACAGATCGTGAGTGGGAAGCGTAGCTTCCCATATGACGAACCGAACAGTGACATTGCAAAAATAGCCTACTGGGGAAAAGGATACTTGAGTATTTATTTATACGGTCGCGGCATTAGTTAAGAAGGGAGTGAGACAGGTTGTAACCTGTTCCAGATTTGTTCAGATTGTACACTGAGCAAGCAGTAAAGGAAACCGAGGAAAAATTTGGAAAGAGAATTAAAGTTCGAGGAGAAGAAATAAATATTTGGCGATTTGCCTATGACATTGCAGTTTTGTCAGAGAAGCAAAGAACTTGAAAGAGCAGTTTAATGGAGTGGATACAGTCTCGAAAAGACATTTTAAGACTGGCTGGCTCTGAGCTCTACGTGACTTAACATCAGGGGTCATCAGTCCCCTAGAACTTAGAACTACTTAAACCTAACTAACCTAAGGACATCAGACACATCCATGCCCGAGGCAAGATTCGAACCTGCGACAGTAGCAGTCGCGCGGTTCCAGACTGAAGCGCCTGGAACCGCTCGGCCACACCGGCCGGCCGAAATTTTAAGATTAACATCAACAAAAATATAGCTATGAAAATGGAATGTAGGTAAATTAAATCAGGTGATTGTGACAGAATTAGGTAAGGAAATGAGACAGTAAAAGGAGTGGATGAGTTTTGCTATTTTTGCAGCAAAATAAATGTTGATGGCCGAGGTAGAACGGGTACAATAGAAACTTTTGAAATGTTATGCTGCAGAAAAACGGTGAAAATTACACGGGTAGATGGAACAACTAATGAGGAGATGTTGAAGAGAACTGGAGAAAAAGAAATCTGTGGCACAACTTGTCTAAAAGAAGTTTCAAATGGTTCAAATGTTTCTGAGCACTATGGGACTTAACATCTGTGGTCATCAGTCCCCTAGAACTTACAGCTACTTAAACCTAACTAACCTAAGGACATCACACACATCCATGCCCGAAGCAGGATTCGAACCTGCGACCGTAGCGGTCACGCGGTTCCAGACTGAAGCGCCTAGAACCGCACGGCCACACCGGCCGGCTTCTAAAAGAAGGGCTAGGTTAATAGGACATATCCTGAGCACCAAGAAATCGCCAGTTCGTTAACGGAAGAAGTGTTGGCGGTACAAATTGTAGAGGCAGACCAAGGAATAAATATAGCAAGCAGGTTTAAATGGATCTACGAGGGCCTGCTGAAAATTAAAGCCTCCGCATTTTTTATGTGAAAATCTTATAGCTGTTTAAATAAAACAGGCATTGTTAACATTCTACGTCCTTATTCTTCGTATCTACATATGTATTTCTCGATATAGTCACCTTGGCGACTAAAATATTTCTCCCACCGAGAGACCAGTTTGTTGATACCGTCATTGTAGAATGTTTGACTTTATTGAGGGAGCCACCAACTTCACCTCTGCTTTCACCTCTTCTACACTATCACAGCGAAGTCTTCCAATGTGTTCTTTAAGTTTTGGAAAAAGATCAAATTCGTGTGGAGTCAAGACGGGACTGTACGAGTATGTAGGATGGTCGATGAGTGTGAACACAAGGTGGCGGATTGTTGCAGATGTCGAAGAGTTCGTGTGTGGTCTGACGGTGTCATGCTGAAGAATAGGGTGCTCCATGTGTGGACCAACTCTTCAAATTCGAAACTCGATTACTGCACGCTGTTTCTCACGCACCGACATAGTTACGTTACAGACAGACATGTTACACGCCAAAATTGGGATTGCTCTAGCAACAGAGGGCTGCAAATTTGTAGACGGAAAGAATAAAAATGTAGAATGTTAGAAACAGTTGTTTTATTTAAAAAGGTTTAAGAGTTTTTCATATGAAAAGTTCGGAGGCATAATTATTCAGCATGCACCAATAGATTGCGTCAAACTAGTCTTTGGACAGAAGACGGCTACTACTACTACCACCACAACTACTACTTGCACTATGGTCTCATTGTAAGTTTCCCGGTCTTAGAACGCATAAGCCTCTGGGTGCTAAAGTTGTAATCGACTTCGTACGTTTGCAATACTGGCGTTCGTCAATTGGTCGTAATTAGAAATACAAAATAGTTGATGATTTCACGCTTGAAAGCTGTCACCAAATTTGCCACGTTTCTATGCTCGTACCTTCTCCACTGTTTATCGTCCACGGTTCGCTTCCACACAGAAGTATACGCTATCAACTTATTTCAGAAAAGACGTCCTAAAATCTACAATTATATTCAATATTAACAAATTTCCCTTCTTAAGTAAAACATTTCTCACCATTCTCTGTTTACTTTTGATCTTTTCTGTACTTCGAGATTCCCCAGTTATTTTGCTGCACAAATATCAAAATTAGTATGCCACTTTTAGCCTCTGCTTCCGTAATGTAATTTCTTCAGCGTCACCTGATTTAACTCGACTACATTCCGATACCCTTGTTACAGTTCTTTATATTTATCTTATAATCTCTTCCCATGAGACTATCTATTTCGCCAAGTGTTGTTCCAATTCCTTTGCCGTCCATGAGAGAATTGCAAAGTCATAAAGCTTTTGTTTCTTATCTTCTTCCCAATTTCATAGTACTTTCCTTTACTTCTACGCTGTCCCATCCCTTTCTCAACTATTAACTCCTTTCATGTCTCTCGAATCTTATAACATCAGTCAGGTTTTTGTGCAAGTTGAAACACTTACCAGGTTGGATTAATAGAAGCAATAGAGCAGATAGAAAGAAGAACGGTTCGTTTCGTCACGGGATCGTTAGATAAGCGCGAGATCGATACGGAGATGTTCAACGATCTCCACCGGCAGACGCTACAAGAGAGATCTTGCGTATCACAGAGGAGTTTACGAGGCCGTACGTTCCAACAACTTCGAAATTTCAGAGAGTGACTCCCAGCCATCATTCTCAGAAACATCTTCCTAAAACTACAGATGCTACAAATGTAGGTTTCTCTCTCTCTCTCTCTCTCTCTCTCTCTCTCTCTCTCTCTTTTAATCGATCTCCGAATGTAATTCGCATGTTCCTAAATTTCTGTGGAAATCCCACGTGTCTGCAGCTACGGTCGCAGGTTCGAATCCTGAGTCGGGCATGGATGTGTGTGATGTCCTGAGGTTAGTTAGGTTTCAGTAGTTCTAAGCCAAGGGACTGATGACCTCAGATGTTAAATCCCATAGTGCTCAGAGCCATATGAGTATTTTACAATCACGCCTTACTAAACGGAAGGATCGTTAATACTTAAAACTGTATTTTGTTACTGACGATTAAATTAATAACAAGCGCGATACAACTACCGTTTTCGTGAATGTGGCTTACACGTGTGGTGACATTATCGAAGATATTCCCCTTTCCCGTGTGCTGTAATTTCACTTTTGGCCGTGGGACATAAGTGGGTTTTATCTCAGTAGTTGTGTTTCACGTGTTCAACGATATATTGGTCGTAAATATCAGCCGTTTAAGTTCCATTAAAACTCATCTGACGAAATACTATCCGTACATCGTAAGAAAACAATTTCGACGGGCCAGGAAATCGGTAGCCGTCTTTTGGATGGAACCATCTCAGCATTCGTCCGGCTGATTTAGTAAATCCGCTCGAAACCTAAATCGCGGCAAACCTCGAGGATCTGAATAACATTCGTATCTTAGCTGCTGCACCGCTACGTTCGGTGGATAAAAAGTGGAATAAAAGAAGAAAGTTCCAGGAAGATGGAAGAAAATGACAGGGGAGAGAAAAGTGGCTAACTGTGCGGCTCTGTGTGTGTGTCCGCGCCGTTGCAAGCGCGTTTTAAAATTTGTAGCAGCGAGCATTTCCATTCTTATTTCTGAAAGAGATCGATGATGCGTCATCACGAACGGAGGGGCCGGCAAAAATAAAGTGCAGCGCCGCGCAGCCTGGGAAGGGGTTGCTGGCTGCGTGCGTGCTGGCGGCAGCTTACTCATGCCCGCCGCGGCCGCGGACGAGCCCACGCCGGCCCCAGCGCACGCCTACAAAAATTTCGCGGCCTACTTCCCGCGCCATGACGTCACTCACACTGCCAGTATTACATTTTTCTCACAATAATAGCTCCTTCGGCAAACCCACCGGACAAAATGTCAACGAGCGAGGAGGTGCAGTGGTTAGCACACTGGACTCGCGTGCATCAGGACGACGGTTCAAATGCGCGTCAGGCCATCCAGATTTAGGCTTTCCGTGGTATCCCTAAATTGCTCCAGGCAAATGCTGGGATGCCTCCTTTGACAGGGCGCAGGCGGTCTCCTTCCCCATCCTTGACACAGTCCGAACTTTTGCCCCGTCTCTAATGACGTCAATGTCAACGGGACGTTGAGCCCTACTCATCTGGGCCGGCCGGAGTGGCCGAGCGGTTCTAGGCGCTACAGCCTGGAACCGCACGACCGCTACGGTCGCAGGTTCGAATCCTGCCTCAGCATTGATGTGTGTGATGTCCTTAGGTTAGTTAGGTTTAAGTAGTTCTAAGTTCTAGGGGACTCATGACCACCACAGTTAAGTCCTCTAGTGCTCAGAGCCATTTGAACCATTTGAACCTACTCATCTTTCGAACAAAATATCAGTCAACCCGCCCCCCGCCACCTCCCACTTCTCCTCCCTATCCATTTGGGGATCTACATTTACATCCATACTCCGCAAGCCACCTGACGGTGTGTGGCGGAGGGTACTTTGAGTACCTCAATCGGTTCTCCCTTCTATTCCAGTCTCGCATTATTCGTGGAAAGAAAGATTGTCGGTATGCCTCTGTGTGGGCTCTAATCTCTCTAATTTTATCTTCGTGGTCTCTTCGCGAGATATACGTAAGAGGGAACAATATACTGCTTGACTCCTCGGTGAAGGTATGTTCTCGAAACTTCAACAAAAGCCCGTACCGAGCTACCGAGCGTCTCTCCTGCAGAGTCTTCCACTGGAGTTTATCTATCATCTCCGTAACGCTTTCGCGATTACTAAATGATCCTGTAACGAAGCGCGCTGCTCTCCGTTGGATCTTCTCTATCTCTTGTATCAACCCTATCTGGTACGGATCCCACACTGGTGAGCAATATTCAAGCAGTGGGCGAACAAGTGTACTGTAACCTACTTCCTTTGTTTTCGGATTGCATTTCCTTAGGATTCTTTCAATGAATTTCAGTCTGGCATGTGCTTTACCGACGATCAACTTTATATGATCACTCCATTTTAAATCACTTAAATTTGTAGAACTAGTACCGTGCCGCCAGAGGTCGGAATCCCGCACCTCCAGAATACGAATCTACGGTTGAAATACTGTTAACGATCTTCTAGAACGCACGTAACGGCCAGACGCTTCTAATACACGCAAAGCGTACTATCCTAAAGTGGTCTAGGCGACCTTCACTCGTTCATTCGAAGCGAGACACGGGCCTATGCGGTGGAGCTCGAGGCGTCCTGGTGATGGGTGAAGTTTTCACTGTCAATATTTGGCCAACAAGGGGAGGAGAGGTGGCAGCGTCAGTTTCTGATCAGCAGCCTTTGCGCCAATGCCTTGGTTCAATTCTAAACCTCTCCACGGTGTCTCAAGAAGTGAGGGCATGTGACACTATTGAAGGTGATCCGTCCGTCTGATGGGACGTTCAGCTCTGAGGGCCACTTGGTGAAGGCTACGTGAAGAGTTCAGCCAACTTAATGCGTTTCAGTACGTATATGACACAGTCCTTTATCGTTTGAAAAATGTGACACGCAACGAAGTACAGAAGGAACTGGATTCTCACTTATAGACTAATCAGCGGTCCAGATTCCTAAGTACTACTTTTCGGCTGTCCATATTGGATGATGTCAAAAATGAAGACTTTTGTGGCAGTTAGGTGTTGTTTCCGTAAGCGACAAGGTCTAGAAGTACAGAGAAAATTGAAAACGCCACGTGGCTCTGAGATATCCCAAGCAAAGCCGGCCAGGAAGACAGATTAGGGAAAGATGGAGTGATCAGTAACCGGCATATCACGTGAATCTGGAAAAGGCATTTTGTTTTAGCCTTGATGAGAAATGGTTATAATATTTGGATGCGAAAATACAAGTTATAAGCTGATTCGTTTTACAAGTTACAATTTAGATTCCTCTCGCAAAGGCTGGTTTACAGTTCTGTGAGATCTCTGAAAGGAAAGTATGTCCCGCTACGATTTCTACGATGTGCTCACTGATTTTTCGTCTCTGTTGTTGACTTTGCAGTAGATGGTCTAAAATAGTTCAAATGACTGTGAGCACTATGGGACTTAACATCTGAGGTCATCAGTCCCCTAGAACTTAGAACTACTTAAACCTAACTAACCTAAGGACATCAGACACATCCATGCCCGAGGCAGGATTCAAACCTGCGACCGTAACGGTCGCGCGGTTGCAAATTGAAGCGCCTAGAACCGCTCGACCACTCCGGCCGGCGGCAGTAGATGGAGACAAGAAAAGAAGCTATTATAAATTTCTACCGCGAACGATAATAGTCGTTGAAACTGTATATTGCAGTGGCCGCGTCACCAGTAGATAGACTACGAAGATCGCATCTGCCAGATCCATCACTTACTTCCCATTTAAAATGTCGCCAAGTCTCGGTTAACGTGATGCGGCACAGGCTGCCATGGGGACGCCAGGTGATGGCCATAACGTGTTACTTTCATTACGCCTATTTACATATATTAAGGAGCGCACGCAACGGCTACTTCAGGAGCTATCCCACGTCGTATAAACGTTAACTACGGCCGTGCAGCGATTCACGAATGAATTATGTATTAGTTTTTATAGCACACTGTTTGCTCTGTCCTAATCGTAGTTGGTAACTGTTACATCAGCTTCCGTTGTAGTCCCCCTCCCCCCTTTTTCCTCTCTCCGCCCCTATCTTCCCTATCATTCTCATTCCCTATATCTCTCCCTCCTCTCCACCTTCTCTCTCTCTCTCTCTCTCTCTCTCTCTCTCTCTCTCGTCCACAGCTCGTGGTCCAGTGGCTAGCGTTGCTGCCTCTGGATCGTGGGGTCCCAGGTTCGATTACCGACCGGGTTGGGGATTTTCTCTGCCCGGGAATTGGGTGTTTGTGTTGTCCTCATCATTTAATCATCATCATTCGTGACAGTGGCTAGATTGGACTGTGTAAAAAAATCGGACTGTGTGAATTTGGGACTTTGTATGGCCCCTGATGACCCTGCTGTTGAGCGCCTCACTAATCAAATATCATCATCATCATCTCTTTTTCTCTCTCTCAGTAGCTTCGTCGTTTGATAAAGATGGGGTGAATCCTCTGGCGGCTCAGGTGATGTGGAGAGGAAATCGAGCCAGTACTTTGAGGGTGTTTGGAAAGTAAAGCACCCTTATGAGAAAAATATGGTAGTTACGTAAGTTGTGAAAGTGGCGTCGATTATGCGATGTATGGAATTCAAAACTGAGCTACATGTTCCTGAATACATGTTGAGGGATTTACAAACATATCGTTCAGTTTCTTACTGCAATTCGGGAAAAGTGTCAGGGAGAGTTTTGTAAGTAGCGTTTCTGAGGTATCATGCAGGAATAAGTCAGGTGAGGATGGATAACGAAACAGTACTCTTCGAAATCACTTGTCCGTGGAAACAATGGTCCTGGAAAGTCGTGGTGTTTGTTGTACGGAAGTAGGATTGTCCCGCTGAAAGTATCACATCATCAGACAAGTCCTCCCCTTCATAGAGCCCTTCAACGTACTCTTTCCACCCATCCGCTATCTCCTCTGAATTTAACAGTGGAATATTCATGGTTCTCTTAATGGTACAGCCATTGCTTTTAATTTCACCGAACGTTGATCTGACTTTACTGTATACTGAGTCAGTCCTTCCGACAATCCTTTTTTTTTTTTTTTTTTTTCTACACCTTCACATGTTTCATGCAGCCATTTCGCCTTAGGTTTCCTGAAATTCCTATTTATTTAATTCCTATGCGACTTCTACTTCTGTACGCCTGAATTCTCTTGAACATTTTTGTACTTTCTTCTTTCGTCGATCAACTGAAATAATCCTTCTGCAATCCATTCTTTCTTCACTGTTGCCTTTCTGGCACCTACGTTTTTCTCTTCCAACTTTTGTGAGTGCCCTTTTTAGAGATGTCTATTCCTCTTCAACTGAACCACCTACTGAGGTATTCATTATCGCAGTATCTATAGCATTAGAGAATTTCAAGCTTATATCTTCATTCCTTAGTTCATCCGTATCCCATTTCTTTGCGCATATATTCCTCCTAACTAGTCTCTTCAATTTCAGCCTACTCTTCATCATTACTAAATTGTGATCGAGTCTATCCAGTATCTGATTTCGCAATCTCTGCTTCGCCGTTTTTACCATTAGACGAGACTAGGCGGCCGCGGAGGACGGTACAATTTAGGAGAGACAAAGGGCGGAAAAAATTAATTTCAAATCGAACAGCGAAAAATTTTAGCGAATGACTAGAAAAAAATAAAAAAGAGGAAGAATTATAACAACAAATTGCTTTCAAAAGCATACGGAACGGTTACTTAATAAGTCTTTACTTACTTTTACGAAAGTAGACACATTGCCTCTACCTACCTCAAAACTAAAGCAGCCCTACTGAGTACGAAACGGAAACGAACATGACCTTGTTTCGTATATGTCGAGCGCAGATGCCCGGCAAGTGCGCTGACGACTTGGTACCAAATCTCCCTCAGTACTTCTTTTTGTTTTTGTCTCTGCAGATCATCTTTAGACAAACACAACATCCATGCCCCACCGGATTCGAACCCGAACCCATCTCGGGCTTATGATCAGAAGCCAATCCCTTAGATCATTGCACCATCGGGGTGGCTAATAAAAGGCGTAGTGCTCTCAATAGAAAATGCAAACAAGGTGTCATTTATTCATTTAATAGCACGAAAGTAGATGCAGAAAAATATTAAATTTATTCCTCATGTTAAAAGTTGACCAGTAAAATACAAATGAAACAACACCATGTTTATCCAGATGATCTAGTTTGATACTTTGGCATGTCTGTTATCAGTATTGCATAATTTCTGAATTGAAAGAAAATTTCATTCACCCTAGAAAATAGTTTCACACCTTTATTAGTCAATTTTCTTGCAATTGAAAAAAATAATTAATTGGTGCTAAATTTGGTTGCAATGGTATAGGTCCCTACTCATTTGATTTTCAGTTTAAAATGTTCAGCTCTTTCTTCCTGTTTCAATTATTTTGAGAAATTTCAAAAATTGGGGTCAAAAACAACGAAACTGAGAACATTTGTTGTCCTCAATCAGTTGTAATGGAACTGAGGACAAAACATGAAAATTGAGGACTGTCCCCAGAAAATGAAGACGTCTGCTCTCCTTAGTTTAACGGTTGAAAGCATAATAGGAGATTTGTGTTGTTCTGACGTAGGATGTTGCTGGTGCTGGAGGGGAGGGGGTATATTGGGAACACGAATGGTAGTAAAAAAGAAGGAGTGTCATTTTTCAATTCTTACCTACGGCGGTGAAACACATATCTATGGCCCTGAATCTCTGTCTAACCATGATGTAATGTAACTGACATCATCCCATTTCTCCCGGCCTCCTTATCTTTTAACTACTGAACAGGGTATTCGTTGTTAAGAGCTTAAATTTATTGCAGAACTCAATTAGTCTTTCTCCTCTTTCGTTCCTGCTATCAAGCCCATATTCTCAGTTTAATGATTTAGATATCTGAATGTGATATTTGAAGATATGTCCTTGCAAGTCTGTAATATTTGCCAGTAACGTTCTCAAATTTGGAAACATGAACGTTAAAAGTAAGGTTCGAGACAGTAAAAGTGCAGAAAAATTAACATAAACTTCATATCAGAGAACAGCGATATGAAATGGTATGACACGTAAAATCAGTGTTAACGAAGGTGAATGAAATTTATATTTGTTGGAAGAAGTTCTCGGGAAGTGCGTTACATCTGTAAAGAAACTCATACGCAAGACGTTAGAGCGACCATTTCTACCGTTTCAGTGTTTGGTGTTCTTACGAAGTAGGCATGCCAACAGACATCAATCGAGTTCAGAGACGTGATACTAGGAACGTAGTACGTTGGTATAGCCGATGCGAAAGTGTAACAGAAATTCTCGAGGAAATTAAACAGGAATATTTGGAAGACAGATGAAGTAGTTCCTCGAGAAACAGTACTGGGTAAATGTAGAGGACTTGTTTTCGAAGTAGACTGTGCAACCATCATATCAGTCAGATCTTAATAAATGTTCCGAAATGTAAAACTGAACACTTCACAAAACAAAATACGTTGTATTGTATAACTACAATATCAGTGACTCATAATTGTAATCAGTCTACTCACACAAATATCTGGGTGTAAGAACTGTTCGGATATGGAATGATACGAGCACTTAGGCCCTGTGGTAGGTAAATCCGGTGGCAGACTTTGGTTTATTACTAGGATACTAAGATAATTCAATCACTGTACAAAGAAAATTACGAACAAAACACTCGTACAGACTATTCTAGAAAATTGCGCAATTGTGTGGGACCTCTTCTTGTAGGACTAACTGGTTGTTGGACGTATACAAAGAATGGCAGCGTGAATGGGGTTGGGTTGGGTTGTTTGGGGGAAGAGACCAAACAGTGGCCGGCCGAAGTGGCCGTGCGGTTCTAGGCGCTGCAGTCTGTAACCGCAAGACCGCTACGTTCGCAGGTTCGAATCCTGCCTCGGGCATGGATGTGTGTGATGTCCTTAGGTTAGTTAGGTTTAACTAGATCTAAGTTCTAGGGGACTAATGACCTCAGAAGTTGAGTCCCATAGTGCTCAGAGCCATTTGAACCATTTTTTTGAACCAAACAGTGAAGTCATCGGTCTCATCAGATTAGGGAAGGACGGGGAAGGAAGTCTGCCGTGCCCTTTCAAAGGAATCATCCCGGCATTTACATCTACATCTACATCTACATCTACATCTACATCTACATCCATACTCCGCAAGGTGGCGGAGGGTACCTTGAGTACCTCTATCGGTTCTCCCTTCTATTCCAGTCTCGTATTGTTCGTGGAAAGAAGGATTGTCGGTATGCCTCCGTGTGGGCTCTAATCTCTCTGATTTTATCCACATGGTCTCTTCGCGAGATATACGTAGAAGGGAGCAATATACTGCTTGACTCCTCGGTGAAGGTATGTTCTCGAAACTTCAACAAAAGCCCGTACCGAGCTACTGAGCGTCTCTCCTGCAAAGTCTTCCACTGGAGTTTATCTGTCATCTCCGTAACGCTTTCGCGATTACTAAATGATCCTGTAACGAAGCGCGCTGCTCTCCGTTGGATCTTCTCTATCTCTTGTATCAACCCTATCTGGTACGGATCCCACACTGGTGAGCAGTATTCAAGCAGTGGGAGAACAAGCGTACTGTACCCTAGTTCCCTTTTTTTCGGATTGCATTTCCTTGGAATTCTTCCAATGAATCTCAGTCTGGCAGCTGCTTTACCGACGATCAACTTTATATGATCATTCCATTTTAAATCACTCCTAATGCGTACTCCCAGATAATTTATGGAATTAACTGCTTCCAGTTGCTGACCTGCTATATTCTAGCTAAATGATAAGGGATCTTTCTTTCTATGTATTCGCAGCACATTACACTTGCCCCGAGCGATTTAGGGAACTCACTGAAAACCTAAATCAGTATGGCCGGACGCGCAGCGTGAATGGTCACAGGTTTCTTTGATCCATGAGACAACCTCACTGAAGTACTGAAAAAACTGGACTGGCAATCGCTTGAAGATATGTGCAAACTACCCCGTGTAGCCCACTTACGAAGTTCCGAGAACCAGCTTCAAATGAGGAATCTAGGAATATTTTAGGATGCCCCACGTACTGTTTCTGACCGCGAAGACAAGATTAGACTAATTATAGAGGCATTTAAACAATCATTCTACCCGCCGAATGGAACGGAATGAAGCCCTGATAGTGGTACAGTTGGAAATGTCATCTGCAAGCACTCGACAGTGCTTTAGACAGTATACTTGTGGATTTTCATATCCCGCTTAGGGATCATGAGAAAAAGGTAAATGAGATTTGAGGGCGTAGAGTGGCATATAGGCAGTCTTTTTATCGTCGTGAAATACGAGAATGGAACAGGAAAGGAAACCGAAAATATTGGTTCGAGATTAGTACCACTGTGCACTGGCTGGCGGAGTATTTATTGGTGTACATTAAGTACTTACTGTACAGTACAAGACTGAGGAGAGAATATAAAAAAGGGCGTGTTAAAGCGCTCCTCGCTGACCTACTTGTGGCGGAGCGCTGAGGGGGAGGGATGGAAAAAAGGGCGGCGCGCCTGGCCCCGCCCTGCCTCCTTCGTTTCGATCGGCGCGATTATTTTTTTGCGTGCCATTTTTTGCGCCGGGCGGACCCTCTCGCCTGTGGGCGGTCGCAGAAAAAGGCTCCCCTCCCTGCCCAAAATGGCGAGCGAGCCAACGACGGCACTGCCCTCGAGGGTTCGCCACCGCGAATTTCTTTTGCTCTGAGGTGCAACCGTCCTGTGACATTTCGCAAAACCGAGCGTGCCACAGTAGTAAGACACTCCACTCGTATTCGGGACGACGGCAGTTCAAACCCTGTCCGGCAGTCCACACTTACAGTTTCGGTGCCTTCGCTAAATCGCTTTAGGCGAATGCCGCAATAGTTCCATTGAAAGGAAACGGTCGATTTCGTTCCCTAATCCGAACTTCAGCTCCGTATATAATAACGTCGTCGTCGGCTGCACATGCAGCCCTAATCTTCCGCCGGCCGCGGTGGTCTCGCGGTTCTAGGCGCGCAGTCCGGAACCGCGCGACTGCTACGGTCGCAGGTTCGAATCCTGCCTCGGGCATGGATGTGTGTGATGTCCTTAGGTTAGTTAGGTTTAAGTAGTTCTAAGTTCTAGGGGACTGATGACCACAGCTGTTAAGTCCCATAGTGCTCATTGCCATTTGAACCTAATCTTCCTTACGGGCCGAAGTTTCTCGCGAAAAAAAAAAAAAAAAAAAAAAAGGTTCAAATGGCTCTAAGCACTATGGGACTTATCATCTGTGGTCATCAGTCCCCTAGAGCTTAGAACTACTTAAACCTAACTAACCTAAGGACATCACACATGTCTATGCCCGAGGCAGGATTCGGACCTGCGACCGTAGCGGTCACGCGGTTCCAGACTGAAGCGCCTAGAACCGCACGGCTACACCGGCCGGCTCTCGCGACAACATAACATGTATAAACATTCTTCGTTTTCTTATCACTTCTGGGCAAAACCTCAACCTTTCTACTATCACTTCCACGGGGAAATTGAGAAATCAGCTGTTTTTGGGCACAGCCTCTCACATAAACGCAGAATAATATTAGATGAAACTAAATTCTTGAACCACATTTTGGTTAACTGGGTTTCTATTAACAAAGGAGGAATATAAATCAGAATGCGCTAGAGGAACTTCAACCCGAGCAGTGGCTATAATCTTAGTGGTACACGGAAGCGAGCTCTCAATTCTGAAGAGATGCAGAGAAATGGGTCGAATTGTTAATTTTCCTACTGGGAAGTGGCAACACCAGCGCAGAAGCTGACACGTTTTATGACCGGGACCAGCGATATATACGGGCCCTGCAACGAACTTGTGACGTCACGCTAGTCGGCTTGTCCGCGACACTTCGCGAACGCTCGGCTTCGTGCAGGTTCCAGAAATCAGAATTTAATTGTAAAGGTACCTTCTAAGCGTCTTAATTTTGACGTGCGCTATCGAGAGCATTCAAACACGCAGTCAAGAATTGTTAACCTCGTCTGGTAGAAGTAAAGCTGTGAGGACGGGGCATGAGTCGTGCTTGGGGAGCTCGGTTGGTTGAGCACTTGCCCGCGAAAGGCAAAGGTCCCGAGTTCGAGTCTCGGTCCGGCACACAGTTTTAATCTGCCAGGAAGTTTCGTACCAGCGCACACTCCGCTACAGAGTGAAAATCTCATTCTGGAATCGTCTGAAATAGTTACTCGCTCTCTGCCGGAGACAGTTTCTGGCACTCGTAACACGTGCAGTGTCACGTGGTGTGACGTACGCAGGGCTGCCTGTCTTTCTCGAGGGCCTCGTCTATGACAGCATGCCGTAATGATAACGTACACCGACCAATTAGAAGCCGTCTGTGGGCTATAGAAAGGCCACCACGGCAGCAGCCACGCTGACGAAGCAGAAGGATGTCACCGTCGAAAGCTTGAAGTTTTACCCAGGACTGACGTGGCAGGAAAACCGTGAGGGTTTTATTCATTAACGTCCTTTTTTACATTTCGCAAAACACAATCCCTCGCCCTTGTAATATGTTAGTATTGTTTACATTTTCTATATTCTCTTAGACTGTTCACACTGCATGCTGGAATTTTCTCGAAACGCCTTTCAGACGTCGTCTATATTCTCTTAAACTGTTCACACTGCATGCTGGAATTTTCTCGAAACGCCTTTCAGACGTCGTCAATTCTTCCTCATTCCTCTCAGAAACTACTCTTCTCTTAGACCCGCTGCTCCGCTCTGCTTGACTTTTTGAACTTTATTTGTCTTTAATTAGTTTCTTATTCCACAGGAACAAAGTATCACTGCCATCCAATTAGAGAACGTGTTACGACGTTAAACGATTAATAACTTGACTAAAATTCATCGGTCCATAGGGCTCATCCTGAGGCAAAATGTACTCGTTAATTACGTAGTTGAGCTGAGTGTTGGAGGTAAAAATTGTAGGAGGAGATAAGGCCTAACTACAGTAACCAGGCTGAAACGGATGTCGGCTTCACTAGTTATGCAGAGATGATGCGACTTTCACAGGACAGACTAGCTGCATCAAACCACTCTCTGGACTGAAGAGCACAACGACACAATTAGACAAACTGAATAAATAATAGAAAATTTACTGTATTTAAGACGTTAATTTCAATAATGGCAAAGGGGCAAGTACATGCGCTGGATAAAAAGTAGTGGCAATACTGTCATAATTCATTCCAGACTTACTTGACACACTTTCACCGCATTACATGCCCTCAATGTAACTGTCCCGCGTCTCGATCTCCTTCCCCCACATACGTGGAAGGCGTCATACACTGTCGGCGCGTCGACCTCTGTCGATGTCTCACAGCGACGGCCCTATGGCATGGATGATATCTTCCCTTGTGTTGTAGCGCATGCCACGAAGATTTCGCAAACAGGTCGTAATCGCACGGACTCACATGGGCGGAATACGGCAAAGTTCCACTATCTCGCACTGCCACGTACGCAGTAGCTCCTGCACGGAGTTCACCGTGTGGCATCGTGCATTGTCATGGAGGATGATGGTATGCAGTCCCAGGAGGTGCCGTCGCTTTCTTCTCAGTACGGGACGAAGCTGTTGTCGCAAAAAGTTGCAGTATTAGCTGCAGTGACCGTCTGCCCCTCAGTACAACGTGAGGCAGGATTAACCCAAGGATATCGTAAGCCACGATAACCATCACTTTGGTGCCAACTGGTTCATGGCGCACGTTCTGTGGACGAGGAAAACCAAGGCGTTTCCATTTATTGGACTGCCGCTTTAATCGTGGCTTGTTCGACCGAGCCCAGTTTCATCCAAGAAGCTCTTCTCCCTCCCTGTGGTAGCGATTGCGCTATTCCTCCGCAAGTGCAACACGATGCCACTTTTGCACCTCAGTCATAGCATGTGGTACCCGACACCCTGTAGTTTTGCGGAACTCAAGAATATCGCTCAAAATGTGGAGCACCTTTTGTGGCACACGTCTAGCTCAAGCGCAGTCCACCGGCGATCCACATTCCGTAGGGAGGCTAGGAACTCAGTTGTCATGTTGTCCGTGGGGGGTCGTCCCGAATGCTGCCGATCTTGAATGATATAATCCAGAAACAGTTTCACACATCTATCCATCGCACGATGTGGCAACGCCGCATCGCCACATGCCTCACGCGGTCCCTAAAAATATTGTGCCACTTCAGTCTTGATGCAAGTGTTTCCTAAACATACTGTTGGGGTGCTTGAACTGCCTCCTGCACTTTCAGACAGTGCACACTGCAACTGACTCAAACACAGCTGTCGCCGCTCACTGCACTGCTTCAGCCGATGCTGCTATCCGCTACAAACAGCGCACATGCGATCTGATGCACATCCTTCATGTTAAGGCACTGTTGCCACTACTCTTTATCCAGCTCTCGTACAGCCATAACCTACTGGTAGTATACAGGGTGAGTCACCTAACATTACCGCTGGATATATTTCGTAAACCACATCAAATACTGACGAACCGATTCCACAGACCGAACGTGAGGAGAGGGGCTAGTGTAATTGTTTAATACAAACCATAAAAAAATGCACGGAAGTATGTTTTTTAACGCAAACCTACGTTTTTTTAAATGGAACCCCGTTAGTTTTGTTAGCACATCTGAACATATAAACAAGTACGTAATCAGTGCCGTTTGTTGCATTGTAAAATGTTAATTACATCCGGAGATACTGTAACCTAAAGTTGACGCTTGAGTACCACTCCTGCGCTGTTCGATCGTGTGTATCGGAGAGCACCGAATTACGTAGGGATCCAAAGGGAACGGTGATGGACCTTAGGTACAGAAGAGACTGGAACAGCATATTACGTCCACATGCTAACACCTTTTTAGTGGTCTTTTTCACTGACGCACATGTACATTACCATGGGGGGTGAGGCACACGTACACACGTGTTTTCCGTTTTCAATTACGGAGTGGAATAGTGTGTGTCCCGACGTGTCAGGCCAATAGATGTTCAATGTGGTGGCCTTCATTTGCTGCACACAATTGCAATCTCTGGCGTAATGAATGTTGTACACGCCCAGTGCATCTGGTGTAATGTCGCCGCAGGCTGCCACAATACGTTTTTTCATATCCTCTGGGGTTGTAGGCACATCATGGTACACATTCTCCTTTAACGTACCCCACAGAAAGAAGTCCAGAGGTGTAAGATCAGGAGAACGGGCTGTCCCTGCAGAAGCTGCTCGCCGACCGTGGCCCATGTTTGTTACAACACGCAACTGAACGTCGGAGGTTTCAAGCGTCAACTTTAGGTTACAATATCTCCGGATGTAATTAACATTTTACAATGCAACAAACGGCACTGAATACGTATTTGTTTATATGCTCAGATGTGCTAACAAAACTAACGTGGTTCCATTTAAAAAAACGTAGGTTTGTGTTAAAAAACATACTTCCGTGCATTTTTGTCTGGTTTGTATTAAACAATTACACTAGCCTCCCTCCTGACGTTCGGTCTGTGGAATCGGTTCGTCAGTATTTGATATGGTTTACGAAATATATCCAGCGGTAACGTTAGGTGACTCACCCTGTATATCCCCACATTCGCTTGGAATGATTTGGGAAAACACATCTTATCCGAGAAATTTGTTATTACTTCAGATGTCCTCACAAGGGAGGATGCTGGTGAGGACATTTGCCTCCATTGAGATTGTGTCAGAAACATGGCTCCTGCTATTTTCATATTTGGTATCTGTTACACTCGGCACCTGCAGTCTCATCATCACTTCAGAAAATCTCATAATTTTTCTAGTCTTTTCAACGTTTCGCAACTTACTTTTCCAATCTCTACAGTTTCGTGTCGTGGAAAGTGGTGATATGTACATTACCTTGTGATTTTAAACAATTTCGACACCCGTGGTTACTGGCTTCGCCTACTGCATGCAGCGACTAACAGTGGTTCCAGACAGTATATTTCCAAGTGACCAGCGTGGCTGACAATTTCATCCTCGTGTGCACTGTTTCGACGACAAAGTGTTGCGAACAAAGACTTCAGATGTGCTCCCTGTGTGGACGGCAGCCTGGCGTTGACGACAAAGTAGACGTAATTTTTTGCAGAAATGAACCTCGAAAACCAGGAAAGCATCTTTTATCCATCTGGCAGGGAAAGTCCCTAAAAAATAACTGCTCTATTACGTTACGAAGAATCGCAGTCGAAGTGTTATTTTATAAATTCTTCCCCAGTACATTCGCGAATGACTTGGGCGATACGTCGCAATGTACCTACGTTAACCGCTCTGATGGAGAACGTCAAACGGACATCAAAACGCAAACTGAATCCAAATATAAATTTAAAATGCAGACGATGCACTCATAAAATGCGACAGTATGATCCCTGCTACAAATACTGTGGCAGCAAAGACATGAATCTGTACAGTTACGTTCCCCAGAAGCATTAAGATCGCTATCCATGTCTTGTTTCATGTCACAAAAAGAATACAAACTTGAATTTCTTACGTGCTTTAGTGGGAGGGCGGGGAGTTACAAGCAGAATGGCTCTGAGCACTATGGGACTTAACAGCTATGGTCATCAGTCCCCTATAACTTAGAACTACTTAAACCTAACTAACCTAAGGACAGCACACAACACCCAGCCATCACGAGGCAGAGAAAATCCCTGACCCCGCCGGGAATCGAACCCGGGAACCCGGGCGTAGTTACAAGCAGAGCTCACTTGAAAAGGGGCGGCAAGAAGAATCCCGACAATGATGTAATAAGTGGAGTTGTCATTAACCGCGAATTTTGTTTGAATATCACAGTGGTTCATTAGGCATGGTCTAGTTAGACCCTGGTCCAGCTAGGCCCTTGCCTTCGAACCTACTTACTAGCAAGTTGTAGGGGGCTTAACAGTCTAATGTGCGCTCCGAACCACGATTCATCTCGGAATTTTTCACATACACAAGTCATTACCAGAGATGAAGTAAGTGATAAGTGACAAAAAAACTTACGGGAGTGATTGCGGATCGAACCCCAGACCTTCTGTTCATAGGCTTGAGACTTACCCACTGAGCTCCTGAACCCCAAGCAGATACAAGAGTGAAGTAACCTGGAATGACACAACGAGGGTTTGAATTCCTCTCCCTCAGACTGTCTCTGCCATTACACCATCTCTCTGAAAGAGCCTTATAGCTGTGCAGTTAGCGCGATGCCAACTGTTGCTGATTTTGTTTTGTTTCCTGTACACAATCCGCCACTTTGCGTTTTTTCTACTATGATCCAGTCGAGGTTTAATACCGCGTTCTTAGACGGCATCCTCTTCCGTGAACGGTCATGAAACGGCAAACTTATGAAAGCAACTTAGTCTCGCAGATAGCCGCTAGAGCGCTGTAACACTGGAAATTTCCTCTTTTTCGTTTTACACGGGCTCGTGGATTGTCCTTCGCCGACCTGGATAACACTGTGCTCCGCTCAAATTAAATTCCCCCTTAAAAAGCATTTGCACTTAAGGCTATCTGCTGTACGACATTTTAATTTATAATTCCCTTTACAAGCCGGAGTCTTCCTGAGAGATTTTCTTCTTCGTTCATTTTTTGCTGCCATCCCCCCTGTGCGTCTCCGAACGTCCCGTAGTCGTATCTCTTGCCACTTATTCTCTTAAGATTCAATATCTGCTATTGCAGGAAACCTTCAGCGGATCTCTCGCCCTGCTACAATCTAATTCGTGTGGAACAATGAGATGCATTTAGAAAGAAGCAGGAGCAGACTGTGGAATAAAACCCGGGCTGGGGTTGACTGCAATAACAGCGGGGTAGACTCAGCGTCACTTACCACGTCACATTGTAAAACGAAACAGAAAATCTATTTGTGAGCTCAAGGAACATATCGATAACTTTTCTGTCTCCCCTTCTTGGTCTGTATCCACAGCTTTCTTTACGGCTCATCAGCCCAGTTACAGTACTGTTTCCCTTGTGCCCCTTTTCTATATATGTTCTGTTTCATTTGCTAAAAATATTGTTATTTTCTAATTGACTCGCTGTTTGTGTGGTAAACTTGGTTCAAAACTTCATCTACTTCTAGGGCCTTCGTTTCTGCTTCCTTCATGGAAATTTTGTCGTCGATTTTCGTTCTTGTCCGACATAAATGGAACATGAATTGTTTTTTATAATTTCTTTTGTTTCTCCCTAAGCGAAAATTTCACTCGTTGACAATCTGGTTACGTCATACCCCCTTCAGAGACCAAACATTTCATTTTCAGTCTCCGTCATGTCCCTGCGAAGCTTTCCACTCGAGGTAATTCAGTGTTGACATTTGTTCGTGGCAGGCAATGACGACCTAAGTATATTTGGTGTTTTCTAATTACAACCCTCCCCCACAAATACATATACAAAAAATTTTTCATTCAAGAACTGTGCTAAATGATAGGGAAACCTAATTCTCAAAGACTGAAGAAAATTATAATTTTTCTTCTGCTCAGATGTTCAAATGTGTGTGAATTCCTAAAGGACCAAACTGCTGAGGTCATCGGTCCCTTTCTTCTGTCATACGGTGATTATTTTAAATTCACTTTGTGAAATTTCAGTTACTATCTCTTGCTGTGTTATGCAACTGGCATCATCAATGAGCGAAGACAATAATGTTATGGTCATCGGCTGAGATCAATGTGTTAATTGGTTTGTTTCATCAAATTTGAGCGCCCTTCGGAGGTGTGTGGCAAGTGGTACTCCGGCTAGTAACACTTCTGCCTTGCGGATGAATTGGGAAAGCAATACTTCTTCTTTGTTCATTTACCTTAGAAAATGAATTAAAAATAACTTCCAAACAAATCTTCCTCGCCTTTTTTTCCCTTCAAAGGGTAACCTTTAAAGCGAATTAAAAATGCACGAGATTGAAAGCGACAAGCGAGAAGCGCTCACTCTTAAACTTGTTGAATTATGTGTAAGGCGCGTCCCAGTTACCTGTTAGCCGGACGGAAGTCTTCCGATGGAGACAACCTGCACTTCAAAAAATCCCGAGAGTTGCCTCAGTTGCGACCTGCCTCCTTTTTCCGAATCTTTCCTTCTTTAGGGGTAAACTGTCTTCGCTTCTTTAACGGTGTCTTAAGCCGAAACAAAGTGCGGATGAATACAGTCACTGGTGTGACCAAATAAATTGGGTCTTCTGAAATGACTTTCGTGCTGTGTACATTTGGGCTTCAGTAGTTCAGTGACTGTCGTTTGCTGCTTCCCAAAGCAGGAAGCTGCTCACGTGATGCGATGTTTTTTCATCATTATCGCCAGCAGTTATGCCTGTGGCCATTGTTTATGTGTAACGTAAAACCATTGTCCGCTTACAAGACAATATTTACCGTAAGGCAGACTACCATAAGAACGCAAATCAGTCTTCATGTAAAGACTACGTCCGTTTCCTGCTTGCACTTCTTAATTTACATTATGCATTTAGGTTTCAGATGCAAAGGCAGACTGAGCGACAAACCTCATATGTGAATGTGTGTGTAAATAATTAACTTGCTTGGTGTGTGCTTAATTACTTAGCGTCCGAGAATGTTCTAAAAAAGTGCGTTCTCGTATATGATGACATAACCAATAAACTACAGTTAAGTACAAAAGATGATATGGGCGAGGCAGTTCTACCATGTTAGTGATTCGATTACTATTTCAATAACATCCTTTCCACCTTGTTATGTGGCGTAGTTTTTAAATTTTTTACGTTGCATGTTCAGCTGGTTTTTATAAATGAAAGTTTAACTGTCAAGTACTATTTCTTAAAAATCGCTATGAAGTCTACAAACTAAACATAGCTCATTCTAATGATAATTGATATTTAGAAATTTATTTTTGTGGAATAATGTTACTCGAAATGTTCAATTAATGTTTTCAGAATTATGTAAAGGATTCAGTAGAGTTTTAGACTTTCACATACTTGCAAAATTAGTGTACTATTGATATTCAGTTTTTAAAAAAATATTTTTTATATTGGTAGTAAATGATATAAACTGTATGACACTCCGGCTCTCGGAACGCAGTGCGTGCTTCCTGACTCAACGTAAAACTACTTATCACACATTTTTTTATCGTGTGCAAGAAATATAACCCGTCAATCGGGAGACAGCAAACTATTAGACGCGGCTGCAGAGAGGGACGAAAGCACGCACTGTTTCCGAGGCCGCGAACTAGATGTAGCGTGAAGTTGGTTTATAAACGTGGCTGGGCCAGACTTTATGTTCTCCACAGGAACTTCAGCTTCGTGTGCCTGTGTTGCAGCAACACGCGGCCCTCATCGGCGGGCCTAACGCCACCTCATGCCCAATCTGCCACAAGCTGTTCCTCGGCGGAGAAGCTCTCATGGAGCACATGAAGCACACGCACAAAGACCCCAACGCGTCCGGAGTGGCAAGTAAGTTCCCAGCGCATGTTCTGTCACCACTCACCTCCTTTCAGCTTGGTCCGTCCAGCGCGGCTGCCGGTCTACATAATCGTTAGCCTTTTTCCTTTCAGCGGAACGCATCCACTTAGCAGCCGGCCGGCGAGAAGCCTCACCTGCTCACACAGTTCAGTAGCTTTACATGTGCGAGTGTGATTCACTCTATTTCCATCTGCAGGGATGCTCGAAAACGATTGTGTGCATCGGTGTCGTTATGAGGCGTCTCGGAGATCCTGTGATGAACGGCGGTACACTCATGTTGTTCTTGTACGTAGCTTTTCACTATAGATAACATTCTGCAACAGGTAATTCGAGGTTTTGAGGCACTAGTAGTAGAATTCGTCAGGCGTGTGTAGAAGAATCCTCTCACAAGCTACAAGCGCGTAGCGACTGGACTGGGTCGAGGTGAAGTTTAGATAGCGAGGGCGGTAAAGAGGACGGAGGGGGGGGGGGGGGGGGGGGTCCTACCCCATCTTGTAAACGACTAATTGCGATGTGTAATTCCAGATTGTTATGGCTGATGTCAGTACTCCTGCAATTGCCAAGATCGACTGCTTATCACAGAAACATTACAATTGTCTACATCCAAATCATTGATTTCATCAATTCTCGACAACCAAAGACATCATTCGAACCGAACATCGTCCTGGTACAAAGGTCATGCGAATTATACAACTTAGGAGTAAAAAGGACTGTTGCTGTGAAGAGTGATGTCATATATTCCACGTTGTGTTTTGACCGGTGCGTGAATAGCAAGAATCGTATGAGCGCGTGATTCTATGCTTGTTACGCCACAGTGCAGTGCACTGGCAACGGTTGAAGATGGCGGTTCTTATTTTCATGGTGTTTGTACGAGCTGGATTTATCGGACACCAAAATGGTGCAGGCATGTTGCAAAACGACGGCATACATAGGCATCACGAACATTCTGTGTTGCAATTCTTCTCAACACACAGAATGTACTTTCATCGTTCCGAGTACTGCTTGGTACACGTTCCATACATTTGATCACACCCAGCGTTCCCATCACCAACTGGTATAATAGGTCGCACTGTAGGTAATCTTTTTGACCGTGCCATCGGGCTCTTTCCGATGTCTCATTTCAGTGTGGAAACGCTGTTCTACCGAACAAGGACCTACGCCTCATTAGACAGGCGACTGTTCAAAAATGGTTCAAATGGCTCTGAGCACTGTGGGACTTAACATCTCAGGTCATCAGTCCCCTAGAACTTAGAACTACTTAAACCTAACTAACCTAAGGACATCACAAACATCCATGCCCGAGGCAGGATTCGAACTTGCGACCGTAGCGGTCGCGCGGTTCCAGACTGAAGCGCCTAGAACCGCTCGGCCACCAGCGGCCGGCAGGCGACAATAATCCAATGTTTACGCTGTGTAGCCAACCACAGGAACATCTTAGTTGTCATTTGTCAACCACTGCAGAATTCTCTAGAGGATAAATAACCGCTTTCCGAGTGTATGTTTCTGTTGCCTCAAACAGAGAGAGCGTCACCAGAATATGTGTGGAGTTTCGTAGGTTCGTTTACCAGTTCTCTCAGACCTATCATGAGTCATTTTAGGTTCGATTTTGTGGGGGCTGTGAATGGCGACGGCATTCAGAGAACTTATCTGTACATATTCTGGAACCAGCAAGTGTATCTTTACAAACGGGACTGCAAAACACGTTCGTTGCTGCTACAACTGCTTCGTTACTTGCACTTCGCGTAATAGTTCCTTTTGAATTATGTGCCGATTGACAATCAGAAAAACGTCGCCGTGCAGCAGTTTGGTAAACTAGGCCGCTTCTGACACAGAGGGAGTGCATCTTAAGGGCTGTACCCTTCCATCCATTTGTCTTTTCATTGCTGGGAGCTACGTGGTCGGTGTCTAAAACACAATAATCATCAGCAGATTATTTAATATCATAGCGTTATTCCTGTCTTCCTCATTCAGCTCTTTCCTGGATTCTCTCCTTTACTTTCAGTGCAGTCAACGATTCCCTTCCTTTGCCTTCGCCAATATAAACTAGCCTTCCACCTATGACGATCATGTTGTCCGCGGGCCATCAAAACCGTGAAATGAAACTACAATAGAAAACCCGTGACTTTCTTTCAGAGTGGAAGACGAACTGTTCATTGAACCAACTTATTTCCAACTCACTGCTTATTGCAATCACTTAATTTAGTAGACTTAACAAAGGGAAAAATTTCGAAATTTGTGGTAAGGTCTTATGGGACCAAACTGTTGAGGTCATCGGTCCGTAAGCTTACACACTGCCTAATCTAACTTACACTAACTTAGTCCGCAGCTCGTGGTCGTGCGGTGGCGTTCTCACTTCCCACGCTCGGGTTCCCGGGTTCGATTCCCGGCGGGGTCAGGGATTTTCTCTGCCTCGTGATGACTGGGTGTTGTGTGCTGTCCTTAGGTTAGTTAGGTTAAAGTAGTTCTAAGTTCTAGGGGACTGATGGCCATAGATGTTAAGTCCCATAGTGCTCAGAGCCACTTTTTTTAAAACTAACTTATGCTAAGGACGACACACACACCCACGCCCGAGGGAGGACTCCAAAATCCGACGGGGGGCTGAGACCGCGCTGCCTTACCAAAGGGAAGTATAACTATACTAAAAAATAATCTTGAAGGTACGGAAGTAGGCTAGTTGTAGTAGCCGTTTAAAATAAAACTGCATAATCAGTTGCAATGTTTGCCTTCCATAGTGCACCGGAAGCTCATCAAAACCTCTTCCCTGTTCTGTAAGAATATCTCGATGTTTTCCATATTTTGTATTTCCTAATCTTTGTTTATTGCAGATAGTTCGTGCCGCGGGCTCTCTAGGGACTGTGGCCGCCAGAGTGTGTATGTTTAATGTGTTTTCATCGAACAAATTTCCAGCGGAGATATGCTCCCTGTTATGTTTAATTTTGTGTGTTTCACGTCCAAGTGCCTTCCGAAGTCCCTACGTCGCAGTTGCCGAGTAACAATTCGTTCTTTTTCGACTTTACTTTTGTGTACACAAATGCTCCTAGAAGTGCTGAAGGATAATTAAGAAGGAAATCGTGTTCGCTAGCATAACGTAGGCGAGTAAAATGTGTATATGTTCCGTAGGAAACATGGCAATTTAAACAACTAGGAATCCCCACACTGTGTTAGTTATGAATGCCCTAACAGTCGTTGTTTACCTTCGTAGAAGAATCTCTTCTGTGTATGCGGTTGCCAGCAGGGTAGGTTGGCCATATTAAAGGGTGTCTCGCATGCGCAGCTGGTGCTGTTATTTGATTGACAAATTCCTCGGGTACGGGCTCCAGCGAGAAGGCCGACGTTAATATGAACATTCCAGAAGCCTATTTCTCGTGGCCGGGCAAGATGTTACCGGAAGGAACCTATTTGTGCTGCAGATTCCACGTTTTAATCGGAGGAGCGCGCTCCTTTTCTGTGGCTTCGACTCGCCACTTAGAGCAGCAGCGCCGGCTGCCCGGACTACGCTTGATTACTTGAAAGCCTCTCTGCGGTCCAACTTTGCGCGGCTCCTATAGTAAACTGATTTTTAAAAACAACTTTTATTCATTTTATCGTGAAAGCTATTGACTTTTCTCTTGGAAAGTTGTTCCCAAACATCTGGAATGGACTTTTAAATGAAGCGCGGAACTTATTTCCTGTTTCACCTCGTCTGGAGACCCGACGGATGTTTCACTTGCGGATGTTGCGGTCTTCAGCAAATTACATCGGAATGAGTGAATGGGAAAAAATACGATCTTGCACTGAGGAGGGAAGAACGTGTATGTCCAATATGTAAACCGTCACCGTGAAAACAGGGCACAGGGCACGAATGAGTTTCTGTTGACAATAACTTTTTTAAATAAGCGTAGAGGCAATGGTAGACTTTCGTTCGTAAGAACACTGTCTGCCTCCGCATATGGGAGTTTTTATATTACCCATCGTCATTTCAGTCCCTTTTTTTAGTGGCTGTTAGAAAACAAGCACGCTCGCGAAAGTCCCTCACTATCACAGTTCTTGTTCAGCATAAATATGCTTAGAACCTTTGACATCTCCCGCCTCACCGCAAATTATTTTTCTGTGGAACATTCAGATTAATAACATCGACAAGGTACAGTGATAAATACTGCAAAGACAAAAGTAGCAGTGAGATATAACCTGTCGCAAAATGACACTTACGAGTTACCTGATGAGCGCATGCACTATGACAAGATATAAAAAGAGGTGTTTACAGTAAACGTTCAAAAAGGTTCAAATGGCTCCGAGCACTATGGGACTCAACATCAGAGTTCATCAGTCCCCTAGAACTTAGAACTACTTAAACCTAACTAACCTAAGGACATCACACACATTCATGCCCGAGGCAGGATTCGAACCTGCGACCGTAGCAGTCACGTGGTTCCGGACTGAAGTGCCTAGAACCGCACGGCTACCGCGGCCGGCACACTAAACGTGCTCTTCTGTACTCACAGGCGAGCGTGCACTAACACAAGATTATCACTTTAATGACAATTTGTAATATTCTCCCAAGGAAGATCGCCCTAGTTAACGTACCGAGTCCTTGAGAGAGAACAATGACTTTAGGCAAAATAGAAATGGAGAAAATCATCGGTCATCGAATTTCACTTTTCACGAATAATCAGCGTTTCCAAGCGAGTGCTCTGTCGCTTATGATTCTCGATACCTTTCCTTCAGGATACAAACAAACTTTTTTTACCAGTGTGCTGGGTAGTAACATATTTTGAAAACTTTACTCCGTGTGAAAGATTTTGAAATCATTATGCGTTACCAAGCTGGAGCCGAGGGTCAATATGTAGTTGTTACTGTACTCGTTGATAATCCTTTTTTAGGCTACGATTACATTTGTCCTAGTTAACATGTAGTTAAATCGGATGTCTCTTTGGTGGTTTGACCGGTTACTTGCGATATCCTGTGTCATTATAGGTGTCCAGATCAGTTCAGCAATAACTTAGATTCAGAACTGTTCGCCTTACTGGAACGTGTACATCTTCGACTATCTTTATCAAATTACATTGCCGCTGTTCCTCGACTCTGGAAGCTCTCTTTTACTTTGCTTCTTCATTTTCTTCTTCCATTCTCTCTTTAGCGATGCAACGATTTCTCCGTGCCTTTCGCTGCAGAACTGAGCTGGAAGAACAAGAAAGTTAGCTTACTGCTGTAACCTCATGGCTTGAGCAAAGAGTGAAAATGTTTAAACTAATGCACGCCTTTCTAGATTGCAGAGTAACCTGTCCTGGGTCTCCGCTTTGTGGTTGAGGGCTGTGTGTGTGTGTTTTCTTAAGTATGTATGTTGGCGCTCTAACCCGTGCTTCTGCATTGACCTGGTTTATTTTCGCTTATCCCCGTGCCGATCCGTACTTAGCGAAGCGGAGGACAGCGAACCACCCGTGCCCCGTGTGCGGCAAGCACTACGTGAACGAGGGCAGCCTCAGGAAGCACCTCGCCTGCCACCCCGAAACGTCGCAGTTCACCACCTCTCTGCGCATGTGGCCGTGCTCCGTCTGCCAGGCCGTCTTCACGCACGAGTCCGGTGAGTACTCGCCAGCTCGCCATTTCTTCTTGTACCACTCAGCCCTCCGAAGCTGCTATCATGTTAGTCCACCTGGTGCTTTTTTTTCTATCTGCATAACTACCCCATTATTCATCCGCTGGTTTCTGCATTCAAGCCTGCGTTTCCATCTACAATTTTTACCTCCCTCCCTTCCACACACGTTTCTCACCATTACAAATTTAACTATCAGTTCATCCCTTAGGGCGTACCATATAAATCTATCTCCCTTTCGGGAAAGTTTTACTATAAAGAGCTTCCCTCCTCAGTCAGGTTTAGTACTTCCTGATTTGTTACTCTATCTACCCATATAACCTAAAACTACATCTACCCGATTACTCTGCAACTCACTGTCAAGTGTTTGCAGAGGGTTCATAGGGCCACAATTTCTCTACCGCTCCACTCTTCAATAGAGCGTGGGAGAAGTGGACGCCTAATTCTTCCCATGCGAACTCTGCTTCCTCTTACTTCATCATGATGGACGTTTCTCTCTATTCTCTCTATACAGGGTGTTACAAAAAGGTACGGCCAAACTTTCAGGAAACATTCCTCACACACAAAGAAAGAAAATATGTTATGTGGACATGTGTCCGGAGACGCTTACTTTCCATGTTAGAGCTCATTTCATTACTTCTCTTCAAATCGCATTAATCATGGAATGGAAACACACAGCAACAGAACGTACCAGCGTGACTTCAAACACTTTATTACAGGAAATGTTCAAAATGTCCTCCGTTAGCGAGGATACATGCATCCACCCTCCGTCGCATGGAATCCCTGATGCGCTGATGCAGCCCTGGAGAATGGCGTATTGTATCACAGCCGTCCACAATACGAGCACGAAGAGTCTCTACATTTGGTGGTGGTGGTTAGTGTTTAACGTCCCGTCGACAACGAGGTCATTAGAGACGGAGCGCAAGCTCGGGTTAGGGAAGGATTGGGAAGGAAATCGGCCGTGCCCTTTCAAAGGAACCATCCCGGCATTTGCCTGAAACGATTTAGGGAAATCACGGAAAACCTAAATCAGGATGGCTGGAAAGGGGATTGAACCGTCGTCCTCCCGAATGCGAGTCCAGTGTGCTAACCACTGCGCCACCTCGCTCGGTCTACATTTGGTACCGGGGTTGCGTAGACAAGAGCTTTCAAATGCCTCCATAAATGAAAGTCAAGAGTGTTGAGGTCAGGAGAGCGTGGAGGCCATGGAATTGGTCCGCCTCTACCAATCCATCGGTCACCGAATCTGTTGTTGAGAAGCGTGCGAACACTTCGACTGAAATGTGCAGGAGCTCCATCGTGCATGAACCACATGTTGTGTCGTACTTGTAAAGGCACATGTTCTAGCAGCACAGGTAGAGTATCTCGTATGAAATCATGATAACGTGCTCCATTGAGCGTAGGTGGACGAAACTAAAATGAGCTCTAACATGGAAATTAAACGTTTCCGGACACATGTCCACATAACATCTTTTCTTTATTTGTGTGTGAGGAATGTTTCCTGAACGTTTGGCCGTACCTTTTTGTAACACCCTGTATAGGTGGGAGTCAACGAAGTACGAGGGCATGCTGGAAAGTAACGCCTCCGAACTCTCAAAGCGTTTTAAATAAAACGAATGTTATTAACATTCTACAGCTTTGTAAGCGTAGGCTTCGGCGGCCTTTGTCATTGTCAATAAAATTCTTCTGTGCTCTTGACCATATTTTCAATATACACCGGGGATCAAAAAGTCAGTATAAATTTGAAAACTGAATAAATCACGGAATAATCTAGATAGAGAGGTGCAAATTGACACACGTGCTTGGAATGACATGGGGTTTTATTAGAACCAAAAAAAAATACAAACATTCAAAAAATGTTCGACAGATGGCGCTTTATCTGATCAGAATAGCAATAATTAGCATAACAAAGTAAGACAAAGCAAAGATGATGTTCTTTACAGGACATGCTCAATATGTCCACCATCATTCCTCAGCAATAGCTGTAGTCGAGGAATAATGTTGTGAACAGCACTGTAAAGCATGTCTGGAGTTATGGTGAGGCATTGGCGTCGGATGTCTTTCAGCATCCCTAGGGATGTCGGTCGATCACGATACACTTGCGACTTCAGGTAACCCCAAAGCCACCGAGCGAGGTGGCGCAGTGGTTAGACACTGGACTCGCATTCGGGAGGACGACGGTTCAATCCCGCGTCCGGCCATCCTGATTTAGGTTTTCCGTGATTTCCCTAAATCGCTCCAGGCAAATTCCGGGATGGTTCCTCTGAAAGGGCACGGCCGACTTCCTTCCCCATCCTTCCCTAATCCGATGAGACCGATGACCACGCTGTCTGGTCTCCTTCCCCAAACAACCAACCAACCAACCAACCTCAAAGCCAATAATCGCACGGACTGAGGTCTGGGGACTTGGGAGGCCAAACATGACGAAAGTGGCGGCTGAGCACACGATCATCACCAAACGACGCGCGAAAGAGATCTTTCACGCGTCTAGCAATATGAGGTGTTTTTTTTTTTTTTTTTTTTTTTTGTTCTAATAAACCCCATGTCATTCCAAGCATGTGTGTCAATTTTTACCTCTCAGCTACATTATTCCGTGGTTTATTAAGTTTTCAAATTTATACTGACTTTTTGATCACCCGGTACTTTCCGACGTTTCGACCACTATTGCAAGTGGTCTTCCTCGGGGCTTTCTGCTGAGCTGCACAAAGCCGCGAGAAAGGACACTTGCAATAATGGCTGAAACATTGCACAGTTTTATATACTGACAATGCAGTCAACAACACAGAAGAATTTTATCAACATTCTGCATCTCTGGTTCTTCAAGTCTAGATATTTAATTCTCAACATAGTCACCATGGCGGCAAAAATGTTTCTCACAACAAAAGACCACTTTGTTGATACTGTCACTGTAGAATGCCTGACTTTGTTGAAGGAGTCACAACTTCACCTCTATTTGCACTGCTTCATCGCTCTGAAGGCGTTCCTTAAGTTTTGGAAACAGATGAAAGTCGTATGGGGCTAACTTGGGACTATGTGGAGGATGATCAATGACAGTGACCCCAAGGAATCGGATTGTTGCAGATGTCGCAGCGCTCGTGTGTCGTCTGGCATAACAATGCCAGAGTGTGCTTCATCTGTGGAAGAACTTTTCGAATTCGAAACTCGATTAGAGGACGCTGTTTCTCAGACACCGTTAAAGATACGTTACACACCGCCATGTTACACGATACAATTCGGAGCCCTCTAGCGGCAGAGGGCTGAAAATTTGTAGACATGAAGAATTAAGATGTAAAATGTTAGTAACGTTTTTTTGCTTAAAAAGCTTTTAGAGTTTTCACATGAAAAATTCGGAAGCATTACTTCTCAGCACGCCCTCGTATTGTGGCAGTCGAAGGAGAAAGTTTATCACTGAAATTTAGGGAAAAGGAATAAGTATTTGTGGTAATGGCTGGCACCACACTTCGCTTACCATATCTATGACACTCTCTCCCCTATTTCGTGGCAATAAAAAACGAGTTACCCTTTCGAAGTCATCCATCAATCCTATCTGGTAAGGGTCGTTTCGGACACTGTGGTACTGCACAAGAGTTGCGGTACTGCAGAACAGAGCGGACAAGAGTCGAGTACGTAGTCTTTTTAGTAGCTTTGTCGAACATTATAAGTGCTCTACCAGTAAAACACAGTCTTTGGCTCGCCTTCAACACAAAATTTTCTGTGTGATGGTTCCAACTTGAGTTGTTCGTAACTGTAATCCTTCGCTGTCTAGTTGAACCGATAGCCATTAAATTTGAGTTATTTGTCGAGTAACCAAAATTTAACGAGACTTTGCAGCACTCGTGTGACGTACCTCACATTCTTTTAGTGTTCAGGATCAACTGCCACTTTTCACACCATGCAGACGTCTTACTAACTCATTCTGTAATAAGTTTTGATCTTCCGATGATTTTGCTAGATGGTAAACGACAGTGTTATCCACAAACAATCTCAGAGGGCTGCTGAGAGTCTCACCTAAATCGTTCATGTATCTTCAGTACTCTTCTGTAGCACGACATTTCAAAATCTTGCATCCTTGTCTTGCCTATAGTCTTCGTTTTTACATCCTTGCGATAACAGTCACAAATATATTTAAAAACTGTTCCAGTGGTCACCGTCAGACTGTGTAAATGCATGTGCTGCAGGTGGTGATGTAATGTTTCCGTTGCTTTGTGAGTGTATGTTATGTCGACAACGTTACGTCACCGCTTGCAGTACATGCGTTTAGACAGTCTGACGGTGACCACTGGAAACGGTAACTGCGTTTTGAAGTGGTGGTCGCCTGTTAAGCCAAAAACTGGTTCGTAATCAGCAAATATTAATGCAGCAAAGCGCAGTTGTTTTGGTTTTCAGCCTTAAGTATAAAACTGTTTTACCAAGAAGGGACGAAGAATTCATTAATAGGAGAGTTTTTCTCTGGCTTGGAAGCTAAATCAATGTCTTGATGATTTATATTCAAATGTTTACATAAATAATGTTGTGATTGTATCTAACATTTTTTTGCAGTTTAGTTATCTTTTTTCTAAAGTGATTCCACACATGACTGGAAGATGGAGTCATCATCTAATGTGTAGACAAGTTTTAAAAAAGGAAGAACTCAGAAATCTGCCAAAGATAACCATATTTTAAAATTTCTGAAGTCAGTCACAAATTCAAAAACATGTAGTATTAAGCGAAAATAATACTCAAAACTCGTGAGAATTGGAAGTGGTTCTATAAAGACTAGCGTGCTTTAAATATAGCTTAAAAATTCTAGTTGTATGCTGTGAAAGCGGACGATGACCACTATTCGAAGTAGTGTGCAGTATTAGGATTCTAGTGAATCGTATACAAGTAAATATACTCCCTATGAATTCCCATTCCCACTGCATAATGATAGAAATTAGAACTAAAGGCTAGGCCTTTGCTTGACGCTTTGTTTCCCTTGCACTATGAAAGTTATTTGTTGATTTCTTAAAACATGTCTTATCATTCTATTCCCTCTTTTTGGCTGAAGTGTTCTGTGTGTTAATTTCCTCACCAGTTCTGCGTAGGAATTATCAATCAAAATAATTTTAACATCCCCCTGTAAGACCACGTCTCAAAAGCGGCGATTCTCTCCTTTTCCGGTTTTCCCATAGTCCATGAGCCACTTCCATGTAGTGCCGTACTACGGACGTACATGGTCATAAATTTCTTTCTTGAGGCCTCTGTTGGCGAGGAATGCCCTCTTTGTGCTAGTCTAATTCTACTATCCTCCTTGCTTCGATCGTCATGCGGTATTTTGCTTTCAATGTAGCATAATTACTACACTTGGTCTACTACATAGATCTCAATTCTGGCGTCATGTTTGTGGCTAATCTCCTTTTCTGCCCCTTCTTAATCTTTTAGCCTTAGAATCCCAGATTCTAGTTCGCCCTGCGGTTCCCTGCTTATGGAGCTCCCTTCGTGTTCTTTCGCTCCTGACAGGGTTCACGAGTGCGACATTCTGTTCTGCGCTGACTTTTACAGCTAATGTCCTCTTATTTTTCGTCACAATCCTCTTCAACGACCGTCTGTAACGATCACTCAACACACACTTTGTGACTTAGTGGATGTTGTTTTTCAGCTTTCCCTGTATGCGGTATAAATATTCGATACGGCGCCTCTTGAAATAACAAATACTTCGGCTACCTTGGCTACGGAAGCATCCACCATACGTAAACCAACAATTTGACCACCTTAGAATTCACTTAACTCCGATATTATGCACTCATTTGTGGATCAAATGCTCGTAACAGGACAACGTGGTTCCGAAGTCATATATCCTGCACTGTGGAGCAGTAGAAGAACTTCATTTGGTCGAATATGTCTTGCTTCACACTGTTTCCAACTTCTAGCCGACTTTACGCCCCAAGAGTGAAGCATGCCTGGGATTCGGTGATGATTTTGGCAGCCATATCGTACTGTTCCATGGCCCCCATGGTTACTCTGCGAGGATACATTACTGTTAAAGATTATGTGACCATTCTGGATGATCAGTTCCATATCATGCTACATTGTTTGCTCCCCGGTGTTGATGCGGTGTTCCAAGGATACAGGACACCTGTTCACACAGCTTGCATCGTCCGGGACTGCTATTGAGAGCTCGAGGATGAGCTCCTGTGGCCACTACACTCGCCTGATCTAACCATTATTCAGCCTTTGTGGTCTGCTTTGGAAATAAGGTTTCGTGATCCCTATCCACCTTCATCATCGTTTTCTGAGCTTTCCACTATTTTGCAGGAAGAATGATTTCGAGATGTTTGGCGCCGTTTTGAATGTCAACGCGTTTATTACACCGTATTGATCATGATGTGTTGCGTTTTTGTAGTTTCCATATTTTTGTCCTGTACTTTTTGTCTGCAACCTCCCATTTGCTTGCCTGAAAAATCAGTGTGATATTGAATCCAGAAAGAGAATGTTGTGGTTATCAAACCATAAACTGCTCTCCGCGCTAGTTCATTCTGTGCAATCCTGCTCAACTCTACGTACTTCCTTGAACCTACATCTATTTGCACGAGCATACTGTACTCAAGGCTTAGTCTCCCTTTATGTTTTGACCCCTCCCCAGGTTTCCTTCCATTACCAAACCGACTATTCCTTGATGCCCCAGGACTCGTTCTGTTAACCAATCCCTTCATTTAGTGAAATTGTGCCATAAATTTCTTTGCTTTCAAATTCAGTACCTAGCCATCAGATATCAGAGGTATTCATCTTATCTTGAGTGTTCTGTACTGCAAAAGGTTCTATTTTTTTCTTGTTTGGACTGTTTATCGTCCACGTTTTACTTCCATTCATCAATACAGACCAGACAAATACATTCAGAAAAGACTTTGTAACACTTAAACTTATATTCGATATTAACAAATATCGCCTTTTCAGAAATGCTTTTCTTGCTAGCGCCAGTCTGCATCCTTCCTACTCTGGCCATCATAGTAATTTTGCTACCCAAATAGCAGATCTCATCTGTTACTTTTAGTGTTTTATTTGTTAATATAATTAGTCAACATCCACTCCAATTCCACTGCCATTGTTTTACTTATGTTGATATTCATCTTATAGCCTCTTTCGAGGTTACCATACTCATATATTCCATTGAGCTGCGCTTCAAAGTCCCTGGCCGTCTCTAAACAGAGTTACTATGACAACGGAAAAAATCCATGTATTTATTACTCCTTCCTGACTCTTAAGTTCTTTTCCACATTTCTTTTTGTTTTACTTTACTACTTGCTCAATGTACAGAACAAAGCGGCGGTTATATGGAGTGAAAAGGATGGTGCCTCAGTTATAGCCCACCTTTGAGGGTAGGACATTTAGTTCCAATATACCACATTATTCAAATGTATAAGACGATGAAAGAGGAACAAAATTTGCTCAAAAATTGCATCTTATCGGAGAAATGAGACCACTTTAAGTGATTTAATGTGCTGCTATTCATTGTCCACTTTGTGAGCAATTAAGTTGTTTCATACATTTTTTCTGGTTGCGCAAAAGTTTTTGTAGAATCATTGATACGCTACGTAAGATTATGGAAAGAATGATAAACTTGGCACATCTTTGACAAAGTTTTTTTGGACCTTCTTGAGGTAAGCATTCATCGCATCTAAAACGGCTTTTGTTGTAGAATGGTCGGCAAAGTGGATACACTGTTAGTATTATCCATTGCAGAACTTTGTTGTAAGATTTTCCAGAAAAGAAAAAAAATCCGAAAATGTGTTGCGAAACGACAGAGATGTTTCATTAGCATATACTTGTGCTACATTTTACTCTTTGTGGGCTCTTCTGGCCTGAAGTGTTTGTGGTCCACGTTTCACTTCTGTACAAGGCTACACTTCAAATTCATTCAGAAAAAACTTTCTAACGCTTAAATTTATATTCGATCTTAACAAATTTCTCTTTTCCAGAAGCGCTTTTCCCACTATTGCCAAGCTACGTTTTTAACGTCACTGCTTCGGCCATCTTCAGCTAGTTTTGTGATCAAATAGCAAAATCTGGGGTTTCATTTGCTACTATAATTCCCTTAGCATCGCCTAATTTAATTCTACACCCACATCTACAAAATTCGACTACATCCATTGTCTTTGTTTTACATTTGCTAATGATCGTCATATAACCTCTTTTCAAGACACTATCCAATGCTTTGAACCGATCTTCGAAGTCCTTTGCTGTCTCTGAACAGGATTACAATGACAACGGCAAAGGAGATGAAATGTTGGTATTGGTATTATCCGCCAACGGCCACGCCGCAGTGGTAACAGCGGTTCCCGTCAGATCACCGAAGTTCAGCGCTGTCGGGCTGGGCTAGCACTTGGATGGGTGACCATCCGGTCTGCCGATTGCTGTTGGCAAGCGGGGTGCACTCAGCTCTTGTGAGGCAAACTGAGGAGCTACTCGATTAAGAAGTAGCGGCTCCGGTCTCGGAAACTGACATACGGCCGGGAGAGGGGTGTGCTGACCACATGCCCCTCCATATCCAAATCCAGTGACGTCTGTAGGCTGAGGATGATACGGCGGCCGGTCGATACCTTTGGGCCTTCATAGCCTGATCGGGAGGAGTTATCCATGGCAGAGCTTTGGAGTAAGGTTTTCGAGGAAGGAAAAAAAAGAACATTATAGTGCGAAAACGTGTTGTGAAACGACAGAGATGTTTACATTAATTTATCCATATTATTCGTAGTTTATATCGTAGGATGTGGACTCAGTTACTTTAAGAACTACAGCAAGGAGAAATTTTTTTCGTATATCATTTTTTTGTGGAAAGACGCGTTTCGGGCTTTCACCTACCTTCAGTTTATATAACAGACTATATTAATTACATCTTCATCAGTATAAAGTTTTTATCGACGTGCTTATCAAATATCGGTCTTAGACTGAGGAAGAAATTTATGGGAATGTAATTTTGGGGCACAGCATATTATGGAAGTGAATGATCGATTGTGGGAAAATTGGAAAAGAAGAGAAACGAAAGGTTTCAGGTATTATGCTGTAGAAGGATGCTGAAAATTAGGTGGACTGATAAGAAATAAGAAGGCTCTCCGCAGAATCGACGAGAAGATGTAAATGTGGGAAACACAAGACACATTACAAGAGGAATGGACAGGAAGCAATAGCTTCCACGGTACTAGAGGGAGCAGTAGAGGGCAAAAACTGTAGAACACAGGTACTGGAATACATTCTACAAATAACTGTGGACTCTGGGTGCAAGTTCTGCTCTGAGACGGGGGAGCAATAGCTTCCACGGTACTAGAGGGAGCAGTAGAGGGCAAAAACTGTAGAACACAGGTACTGGAATACATTCTACAAATAACTGTGGACTCTGGGTGCAAGTTCTGCTCTGAGACGGGGGGAGGAATTCGAGGCAGGCCGCGTCAAACCTGTCAAGAAGAGTGATGCCCACCCAAAAAACTGACACAATATTATTGACTGCGCAGGGCTGCTGAGTCACATGGAGCACATGCGCATGGACCCGAAGCACCAGTTCGCGGCGCAGTACGTGCTGAGCCGCGCGGCCGCCGAGCGTCGCGAGCGCGAGTCGCTGCTGGCGGCGGCTGCCGTCGCCGCGTCCTCCGGCGGCCTGGCCGGCCTGGGCGGCGTGGGCGTCGGCGTCGGCGTGCCCGGCGTGGGCGGCGGGGGCGGCGCCGGCGCCGCGGGCGGGCCCAGCTCCATGTGCGCCAGCCCGTCGGCGCAGTCCGACTCCTCGTCCGGCGGCGGCCGACTCTCCTCCACCGGCTCCGAGCCCGGCACCGCCACAGGTACGTACTCCAGCCTCTAAATACTGTTTCAACTTAGCTGTGCACTCTTCCATTTTCATACGTTTAACTCCCAATGGTAATAAGCTCACCGGACGAAAAAATTAGTCGCTTGAGGAGACGCCGTGTAACTACGCTCCAACCTCACTTCGGCGAGGAAGAGAGCCCACACTTTTCTTCAGGTAAGCCATATTAACCTGGCAAAGCAGATGCCAGACTGAGGTTCATTGGAAGAATCCTAAGGAAATGCAGTCCGAAAACAAACGAAGTAGGTTACAGTACACTTGTTCCCCCACTGCTTGAGTACTGCTCACCGGTGTGGGATTCGTACCAGACAGGGTTGATACAAGAGATAGAGAACATCCAACGGACGGCAGCGTGCTTCGTCACGTGATCATTTAGTAATCGCGAAAGCGTTACGGAGATGATAGATAAACTCCAGTGGAAGACTCTGCAGGAGAGACGCTCAGTAGCTCGGTACGGGCTTTTGTTGAAGTTTCGAGAACATACCTTCACTGACGAGTCAGGCAGTATATTGCTCCCTCCTACGTATAAAAAAATGGTTCAAATGGCTCTGAGCACTATGGGACTTAACAAAAAAATGGTTCAAATGGATCTGAGCACTATGGGACTTAACAACTGAGGTCATCAGTCCCCTAGAACTTAGAACTACTTAACCCTAACTAACATAAGGACATCACACACGTCCATGCCCGAGGCAGGATTCGAACCTTCGACCGCAGCGCTCGCGCGGTTCCAGACTGGAGCGCCTAGAACCGCTCGGCCACTCCGGCCGGCCGGGACTTAACATCTCAGGTCATCAGTCCCCTAGGACTTAGAACTACTCACACGTAACTAACCTAAGGACATCACACGCATCCATGCCCGAAGCAGGATTCGAACCTGCGACAGTAGCCGTCGCGCGGTTCCAGACTGAAGCGCCTAGAACCGCTCGGCCACCAGCGGCCGGCTCCTACGTATATCTCGCGAACAGACCATGAGGATAAAACCAGAGAGATTAGAGCCCACTCAGAGGCATACCGACAATCTTTCTTTCCACGAACAATACGAGATTGGAATGGAAGGGAGAACCGATAGAGGTACTCAAGGTGCCCTCCGCCACACACCGTCAGGTGCCTTGCGGAGTATGGATGTAGATGTAGATGTAGAAAGCAATCGTTGACGATTACGTACCGCAGATCTGGCAGACTGGGAGGAAGTCGACTGATACGTTTCACCCGCTGTCCTAAATAGTCCCAGACATCTCCTGTGGCATTAACATCGGGTGGGCCGTGCGGTCTAAGGCGCTGCAGCGGCTGAACCCGGTGGAGGCTCCAGTCCTCCCACGGGCATGGGTGTGTGTGTGTGTATGTCCTTAGGACAATTTAGATTAAGTAGTGTTTAAGCTTAGGGACTGATGACTTTAGCAGTTAAGTCCCATAAGATTTCACACACATTTGAACATCGGGTGATCTAGCGGGCCACCCGTAGTGCAGTGGGCTGCCTCACAGTTCGTCAAACCACAAACGTGAGTGTATGCAGTCCTCTGAACACGGGTGTTGTTATCTTGGAAGACGGGAGTTCGCACAGCATACACATCACGAAAATGTCGAGGAAACGGTCGAAATAAATATCTCTGTTCCTGTTCACTATATCGTGAATGAGTGAGCCAAGTCGTGGTACGAAAAACTCTTCAAAAACAGTAGATAAACAGCTACGACATGAACTGAAACCTCCACACAGCGTGATTTAAACGCCACATGGGTGCACTTGACACAGCGTATCATATGAAAAAAAAAAATGTTCAAATGTGTGTGGAATCTTATGGGACTCAACTGCTAAGGTCATCAGTCCCTAAGCTTACACACTACTTAACCGCCGGCCGAAGTGACCGAGCGGTTCTAGGTGCTACAGTCCGGAACCGCGCGACCGCTACGGTCGCAGGTTCGAATCCTGCCTCAGGCATAGATGTGTGTGATGTCCTTCGGTTAGTTAGGTTTAAGTAGTTCTAAGTTCTAGGGGACTGATGACCTCAGAAGTTAAGTCCCATAATGCTCAGAGCCATTTGAACCATTTGAACTACTTAACCTAAATTATCCTAACGACAAACACACACACCCATGCCCGAGGGAGAGCTCGAACCTTCGCCGGGACCAGCCGCACAGTCCATGACTGCAGCGCCTGAGACCGCTCGGCTGTATCATTTGAGAAGCGCCAAAATCGTGACTTGTCAGCGCACACTGCATTCTTCCAGTAAGTTACTGTCCGGTTTCAGTGTCGTTCGGCCCATTGACAAGGAACAGCTTTACGTTCCGGTGTGAAAAATGGCCTTCTGCGAGGTACCCGGCCTCATACGTCTATTTAATGCTGTTCCCTTCGCTGTGATCACTCGGAAGGTGGTTAAGATCGAACTCCAGTCACTGGCAGCCGGTTTTCCCGTCGGGATCGAAACCGATTGTCACTGTCAACACGTAACACTCGTCTCCGGTCGCTGTCGGTCAGGATATTATTACGCCCACTGTGTTAAACGGTACCCTATTCCTTGTTCACCCGTTCGACAGTGTGCCTCGATACCACCAAACATAGAAGCTGCTTCCTACCGATCTGTCGCGTGTGACTAACGGTTCGAATGGCTCTGAGCACTATGGGACTTAACATCTGAGGTCATCAGTCCCCTAGAATTTAGAACGACGTAAACCTAATTAACCTAAGGACATCACACACATCCATGCCCGAGGCAGGATTCGAACCTGCGACCGTAGCGGTCGCGCGGTTCCAGACTGAAGCGCCTAGAACCGCTCGACCACACGGGCCGGCGCGTGTGACTGCGCAACTAATATTTTGTCCGGTGAGCTTATATTCTCTCTTGCTGAAGGAAAGAAGGAAAACATGACATTTTCATACTGTAGAGTGCGTCCAAACAGAACTTCTGGAACGTGAGTCCAACAGCATCTGAAGACTGATTAACTGTGTTGCTAAATTTTAGTGCTGACTTTTTAATTTTTTTACTATTGATGGCAACTAATACTTGAAGCAAGATGGATTTTATTTGATCTGACACCACACTAAGGACGTTGCCATTTAGACTGTTTTAAATAATGTTATCATACCTGAAGATCTGATCACCCAAACCAGTTGCAAATAAAGAATAACTTTATCACAAGCTCTTCGTGTTTTCAGATATGACTTCTTGCAAATACTTAAGACCTGTCGGCCACCACCTGCACAAAATACGATTACCACTGGACGCTTGAGTGCCCAGCTCTACATCTCGAAAAACGGGGAGCCTACTTTCCCTTCATGTCTCTGTAATGTCTTGCAGGCGCCAGTCCACAGGGCGATGAAGACCATCGTTTGTCACTCTATTCGTGGCGTCCACCGTTAACGTCTCCACCAGTGTTTGACTTGTAATGTTCGTCACCATTTTGCCAGACAACATATCAGAGATGGGGTTTTTCTGCTTTTCTTACCAATGGTTTGGAAGGAACTTTTAGGTAGACGAGGATGGTGAAGGTGCCCTGAGGATATAACTGGACGTATCCCGGTTTCAGGTAGCGGGATGCTGAACAACAACAGTAACAAAAGGGAGGGCAAACTGGGTGGGCAGCTGCAGCCCAACAGTGTACAGCAGCAGACGATGGACCACAACACACTGTCTTCGCAATGTATGTCAGTGCTCATGTGGCTGCAGGACGCGAGCTGCTCAAATGGGACAACAACAGTGGACCAGACAATCTAAACGAGCCGCTGCATTCTAACAGATTGCGGTACAAGATCTGAGGCTGCAGCAGGCTACATTTTCTCTAGATGTCAATGCTTGTGTGGTTGAAAAACTAGTGCTGCTAGATAAGAACAACAACAACTATAGGCTGGGCTAGAAGAGTGAGTTGCTGCAGCTCAACAATGGGTTGTATCAGATGGTGGCCTACGACATACTCCTTTTCCTCTAGACATAAGCGTTCGAGTAGTTGAAGGTCCGTGGTTGCCCTTACAACGAAAACACGAACAACAAAGACAGCATGGGACGGGGGAACTGGACGAGTTGCTGTGGTCCAGCAGAGGGTGGCACCAGTTGGGAGGCCGTAGCGGTCTGCTTTTGCTCTAGATGTAGGTGGTCAGGCGGTTGCAGGTCCCAGGCTGCTAACAACAGCAACAACAAGAATAAAGACAAGAAATTCATGGATGTATGTTCCGTCTATCTAACTAAATGAAAGGCAATTTGTTTATTGTCATGTGTGTTTCGCTTTTTTTTATTTGTGAGCCATTTTAGTGGCCTGTAATAGATGTTTATTTTCATACATATAATTTATGTACTATGTAGTAGTTACACTAACTTTCTATATTACATTTTGTCACTTTTTCTTGTTTTTCAGATGTGAATCAATTTTTTGTATCACAAATTTCATGAGGTGGATTTGTCGTTCGTTGTTACTTACGATTTCCAGTGCTGTTAACCCATATGTGTGGTCCTGGAGATGTGTTCGTTAGTCCCCTTGCTCCAGATGGCCGACGTCCGGCATTTTTTCACCCACATTTGTTACAACACATCACTTTCATCACTTGCACTTTTAATTTTCTGATCAACATACGTGTTTACAGTGTTTCCAACTGTCACTGTGTGTTTATCTTTGGTCTTTTGTTTTTTGTTGTTTGTGTGGTTTGATATTTTTCATTTGTTTTGTGTGTGTGTGTGTGTGTATTTTGTTATGTGTAAACACAGCGACCGTTGGTAACGCTACACACCGTAAACACACACGTGTTGATCACAAAACGAAAAGTGCAAGTGATGTAAGTGATGTATTGTAACAAATGGGGGTGAAAAAGCGCCGTAAATCTGCCAGCTGGAGCAAGGGGACTAATGAACACGTCTCCAGGACCACACATCTGGGCTAACTGCACTGGAAATGTAGCACCGGGCGATAATTTCACCTCACAAAATTTTTGCCACAAAAGTTGATTCTAATCTGAAAAACAAGAGAAAAACATCACAAAATGTAACATAGTAACATGTTGTAACTACTGCGTAATAATACATTTGTTATATGTATACAAAGAAGCATGTATTACAGACCACTGAAGATGCTTCACAAGTAAAAAGAAGGGAGTATGGCAATAAACAAACTGCCTTTCATTTAGTTGCATAGACGGAACATACCTCCATGAATTTTTAAGCAACTAAGGAACGACGGAAAACAGAACGCCGAGCGAGGTGGCGCAGTGGCTAGCACACAGGACTCGCATTCGGGAGGACGACGGTTCAATCCCACGTCCGGTCATCCTGATTAAGGTTTTCCGTGATTTCCCTAAATCGCTCCAGGCAAATGCCGGGATGGTTCCTCTGAAAGGGCACGGCCGACTCCCTTCCCCGTCCTTCCTTAATCCGATGAGACCGATGACCTCGCTGTCTGGTCTCCTCCCCCAGACAATCCAATCCAAAACAGAACAAATGACGAAACGACAACAAAAACAACAATGAGCTGGACAAGCTAGGCAACTCAGCAGCTTACCCAACAATGGGCTGCAACAGATGACTGGCAACTGTTTTTGTTCTGGATATAAGGGGCTGGTTGGTTCCTGTTTCTAGGTTGATGAATAACAACAACAATAAAAGTTGGTTGGTCCAACTTATCCAGCTCAACGATAGGCGGTAGCAGTTGGTGAGCTTTGGCGGACTGCATTTGCCCTAGATGTGAGTGCTATGGTGGTTACAGGTCCTGGGCTGCTGAACAACAACAACAACAACAACGGGCCGGGAAAGCTGGGCGAGCTGCTGCGGCCCAACAACGGGCTACATCAGATGGCAGGCTACGGTGAAGACCTGCACAACGCGAGCCGCATGGCTGCCATGGCCGCCATCGTGGGGCAGTCCGGCGTGGCCAGTCCTGCCGTCGGGCCGCAGGTACAGTAGCCTGGCCATGTCTTTGCTTGTCTTCTGCCTGTAGAAATTAGTGCATGGTTGTGGCGATGGCGATGCCTACACAAACATGTGACCTTCCACGATAAGCAGACAGGACATAAATTTTTTGAATCCTGCTGCTTATGCTCCGTGACGACCTGCTGCCGTCCTTGGTGTAAAATTTGTCGTGTCCCAACATTATACAGATGGAAGTGGGCTATTTGAAGTAGTCTACCAGTGGTCAGAATTGGATATTCTGGGCAGTAAGAGATCTCGAATGAGCAGATATTTGTTAACAATTTATGCTGCATGATAAACAACTGGCTGTGGAATCGACGCCCATTGTGCTACCTCGAAAAGCAGTAGAAAATAGTCCGTGACGAGTCCATGGTGTTCTCCACCGTTTACAACTCAGAGCGATTTGTCGAAAATGGAGCATTGCTCGTTACAGACACGCTTTTAATATGGGAATCTGCGAAGTGCCGTCTCGGAAAGCGGAATGATTTTACGGAGAACAGTTTCGTCATCGACGTCATCCTGGTTGGAGTAAATATATTGCACCAAATAAATATATTGCTCCGAATAAATACATCGGAGCAGTGAAGCAGCAGAGAGCTAGCAAGATTCTCGACAGTAGAATTTAAGGGGATGGTGTTGGATAATGTGGGAGAAGGTTCATCAATAACCGCCTGTCATGCACGCTCCGAAGGAAATAGCGTGGCGAGTAATAGTGAAGCAGAAAGTACGCTCTTATTGTAAACGAAGTGCGCGAGTACCGGCCTCAAGCGATGTTTTTCAATTCTATATGTTGATTACGTTGAGAATGGCGTTTGCTCCTTTGGCCAGTTTCTAGTAGCTATACGTGTGAAAATTGTACGAAAAAAAACTAAATGTTGGTTTCCAATCATTAGTAGTTTAGGATCGTCCACCATGGGTAAAAGGTTGATCCTAAATGTTAGGGACACCTTGTACGATGCGTGGAAAGAACTTCTGTTACAAATTTCGAAGAATTGTTAAATACACGAATAGAAACTTCTGTATATAATAAAATGGGAATCGGACACTTTTTTCCCTTTAGAGACCTAAATACCAAAGAGGTAGAAGAAAATGAGAGAATAGGGACAGGCTTTCCATTTGTAATACCTTTAATTTCTGGCACATTGTTTTATAGCCGTAACTTCCCAAGGTTTCCACTTTCAGGATTGAATCAGACATTGGATATGTTGAGAAAGGACTGTCGAAATTGACTGAAGACGCCTGGCACTCAGCCAACGGTTTCGAAAGCCGTGAAAATGTGGGTGACGATTGGTTTGAGGTTCCAGCCGCAGACAGCGGGCTAGCAGGCCATTCCACCCTGCAAGAACGCAGTGCCTTAAATTCCGTTCCCGTATGCTTGATTTGTGCTTTGGAAATTTGGAATCGTTATTAAAAGAACATATCCGGAGTAAATATATTCTGTAATATTGGTGTCACATACATGACCCTTTTATGACCCATTCTTGAGTATTACTCGAGTGTTTGGGATCTCTAACAGATCGGATTAAAGAAAGACATCGAAGCAATTTAGAGGCGTCCAGACTGATGACCTCAGAATTTAAGTCGCATAGTGCTCAGAGCCAGAGGCGTGCAGTTAGATTTGGTACCGTTAGGTTCGATCAACGTGCGAGTATTACGGAAATGCTCCGCGAAATCAAATGGGAATCCGTGGAGAGAAGAATGCGTTCTTTTTGTGAAACAGTATTGAGACATTTTAGAGAACCGGCATCTGCGACAGACTTCCGAGCAATCCTACTGCCACCGACATGCATTTCACTCGAGGGCTGTGAAGATAAGATGAGAAAAATGACGGCTCGAACAGAAGGGCACAGATAGTCGGTTTTCCCTCTCTCCATTTGCGAGTGAAACAGGAACGGGATCGGCTGGCAGTGATACAAAAACACGCCGCCACGCACCGTATGGTGACTTGCGGAATATGCAAGCAGATGCAGATTCTTCTAATCAGAAGAGCGCACTTCCGTGGATAGTGTACCTGGCAGGAGCTCCAAAATTGATAAACTTGAACTAAAATGAAGCAGGCGATCTCTAAATTCATCGAAATCGCTGCCAGCCTGCTCCTGCATACGGAGGTGAAATTACAATAAACGTGTTTAGGTACAGAACTTGGCAAAATCTATGACGCAGCATGGCAACCAGCTGACACCAGACTTAATTACAAGAGCCTCCGCTGACCACTGATCAACTCCTTTCACCGTGTATCTTGAACGATGCTGATCTTGCACTAAAACACGTCTTTCTGCATCCACTAACCTAGCAACCACGTCCCCTAGAGAAATATCTCCTTTTTTAGGCACTGTATTTTTTTATTTACTCTATCATTACTCTAAATTTGTAACAGTAGTTCTTCTATTCCTGTGTTAGGTAACATGCCAAACTGTACCCTATTTTGAAAATTGATTTTAAGTAAAATGTAATTGTTCCCAATTTTGTGATTACTTTAGGTTATTTTCTATGAGAAGTAACTTCAAACTATCTTTGTTCGACGTGCCATTTAATGACTATAACTTCCACTCCTTTCGAGCTATCTCTGTTTGCACAGCCTCATTCTATATCTAGCAGTAGAAGTGTGTAGCCATGAGGTGTGCGTCGGCTAATACTCAATTGTGGCGTTCCAGGGAATTCCTTTTGTTTCGCAGGGATGATATTTTCAGGCTGGACGGTAAACAGTAAACAGCGACGGCTACCGGACCTTGACCCTTCGATAAGGGACGAGTAGCGTGTGGCTAGCGCCCTCTCATTACAGCAATGCGTCTCCCGGGTCAAAGGTCGCCTTTCGAAACGCCTATCAGTGTTGCAAGTTGTGCCGTGCTGCACGAGTGTTTGTTCTTAGCGAAACAAGGACGACCCTTTCATTAGATTTGTGCACGTGCGGCACACGGCAGAGGAGAGGCTGGTGTGTGTGTGTGTGTGTGTGTGTGTGTGTGTGTGTGTGCTTGCTTGTGAGGCAGGCGACAGACAGCGTAATTCAAACTAAATTAAAATGTAGCTCCTTAACGAGTTACTGGAGACGAATATGGCCAGACGATTAGTTGGACAAAGCGCTAATAAGATAATTTTTCTCGCACATTTCTTTAATCTGCGATACGCAAAGATCTTACAGGAAACAAAAATAATTCTAACGCTTTCATAAGGTGACCCAATACAGCTATCAGGAATTTGAAGAACTGATTCTACTTTCTACCAGTTTCGGTCGTAGCGACTATCTTCACAGGAAGAAACAACAGCTGTCCATCAGATGGATATGCATTTCAACTCTGATAGTTTTCAGTTTATCCAAAGGAGAATTGAACTCCGTATCCATCTAATTTACAGTCTTTTCCCTTCCTATGAAGATGTTCGCAACGACCGAAACAGGTAGAAAATAAAGAATATATGGTAAACATACAGTTCTTCAAAAATAACTCGTCATTGAGTCACGGGAATTTAAATAATTGTTATGATCTCTGATCTTGCCGGGAAACTGAACAAAATGTAGAAAAACACGGAGAGCGGATCAAAACCGTGGCTTACAACGAATGTGAACGTAAAACACTGTGAGACAAGCATGATGTAAGATTTCCACTACTATTTCTTCTTTGCATTCTGTCCTTCATTTCACAGATGTATATCTGCTTTTCTGTCCTTTGAATAAGTTTGACTTGTAACAGTAGCGATAATTCTACTAGATAAGAAGGTTAGAATTGTAAGTCACTGTACGATAGAAAGTAACACTGGTTTCCATAAATTAAAGAGAAGTTGCAAAAATAAGTATAACTAAAAACATTTAGTATGTGATTAAACTGAGCCCAGTTGTAGACACTATTAAATGACATAAAAGTAACAGGAAAGGTCAGTTTCAGTGAAACAAGTTGTTTGTGACAAGTTAAGAGCATGCAACCCCGCTAGTGGACAATTACACCCTAAGAGTACCCCTTACGGACTGATTCAATGCGGCCATCATTTTCAAATTAGGACATATTTACGAAAGTAAAAAATGCATTTCTTTTGTACCGGGTCCAAAGCCTCGCTGAATATCTAACCAACGACATTTTTTCACCCCTAACTATTGAAATGTTTACTCTGCAGAATTCTAATTTCGGTTATTTAGCCGTTGTGAAGTTCACGCTGCAACAACTCGACGTAACTGCGCATTTATTTATCAGGATTAGGACACGAGGTTCCCATTCGAAAATATTTGTGAGGGGATTATTTCCCCTTCCAGATTCTATACCCTGTATGTGTAAAAGAAAACAGATAAATCAACATGAAGCGAGAGCAACACACGGTGCATGGGCGAAGTTAAAATTACCGTGTTATTAGTACTGACAAGTTGAAGTACGAGGGGTAATGATAAAGTTCTAATTGCCACCTTGCACAAATCAGGCTGCAGCCATGAAAGTTGCTGGTTATGTTAGTCCTTATCTGTGTATTCACCCCTCCACGCGCCACATTTTTTCTCCACGATGGATAACTCCGTGCAGGCTTCGACTGTAGGAGTCTGCATTTTGGATGTTCGGGGAACGTGCGAGCACGAAAAGCATCTCGTCGTCACTCTGCAGATACCTGTCTATATCTGAGGGATGAAGTTACTACGTGCCATGTGAGAAGAAGGAGGGGCACTTGATAGCCGTAAGAGGCAGCACGTGTTGCTGCGTCCTGTGCAGAATTAATTGGGACGTTGTCGTAGAACCGAAACACGCCCTTGGGGAGCTTCCCGCAACACCTCATCTTGATAGCCGCACATAACTTCGCCGAGAGATTTCGGTAGTATGCTCCTGGGATGCCCATCGTCTGGAACGTACTACCGAACTCTTTCGAAACCTCCCGCACAGGGAGAACACCGTTTCTGATCGCTGAGGATCATGACTACCGACTTTCGAAACCCACTTCGCGACACCATCTGCGCCCAGAGGCACCGAAACATGCCTTTTGCACTCTAAGAGGGCTGCCGGTCGATTTCCCCATTTCGCGAGGTCCAAAACCTCTCCAAGAAATTATTTTGACATTCACGCCTTTCGACCAGTCAGCCTCAAGAACAAAATTTCAATCTTTCAATTAGCCATTTCCAGTTACCACTAATAGAAGTCAGCAAAGAACTGTTTCCTGCGAGGGCTCTTCAATTTTATTTCGCACAGGAGGTGTCGAGACACCAGCCACCCTGGCCAAATCACTCGGCGCTGGAAACAGTACAGACGACCCGGACAGCCACCCATTTAGTAGGGTTTAGAGAAGGCAGGACGAAAACTTACTTCCTCCGGGTCCCGGAAATCGATCCAGGGCTTTCACAACTGGACGAGCGCACAGGTGCTACCAGAAAACGGTGTGTTGCACGGAGTAGTGGCAGATATAGGAGCAGGGAAAGTGTTTTGGATGTCTGACTATGTGAGGGAACTTTAAAAAGTAGCTCAGGATACAGGTTGCCGAAAGCGAGGCTTTCGAGGATCTGGGGGGAGCAGTGAAAGTTGAGAGTAGAGTACATGTCTGGATGCAGTAACCATTCCGTTGGCAGCAGCAAGGCAAGGAATCGTGACACTATTCCTTCCGAGTGGCGAAAAAGCGTTTATTTCTGTCCGAGTTCGGGCTGCCTGCAAACCACCAACGGTCGTAGATCGCAGCTCGATCGGCAAATGGTGCCTGGGCGATGGCTATCACAGTTTCCAACTGTCTGTTCCCTGCTTTGCAACTTATCTTGTTTTTACGTGACCAGAAATCAAACCTTTTAAGCCTATAATTAAGCTGCGCCCATGCTTTCTTGTTTAACCACCGTAATTCATCGAGTGTACATTTACTGGGACAGTTAGTGTAGATCAGGAGATGTTCCATATCCTGATACCCGCCAGAGTCACATCTCTCGTCTTATCTATATTACTAAACCGCTATCTCGGAAGCCGGTAACAGTTGAAGGTCGCCTGTCTAGCAGTTTTCAGGGCCAAAAAAACTTAATTTTCAGTATTTGGCGTCATTATTGGCCGAAATTAATACTCTGCCTTAATATATTCATTAAGAGATATAACCATATATTAAAAGTTTAACACAATAAGACAAGTTTTAGAGTTAGAAACTGTGTGTTTGTGTTGAAACAGCGTAACTGACGGTGCAGAAATACCCGGACTCTATTCATCCAGTATTTGAGAATGAGCGCACTTAGCGATTTCCAGCAAAATTTACACATAATTTCAAACTTTTACGAAACTCGCTCTCGGTGACACCCCACGCAGATGATGAAAGGAAGACAGTTTATGGCTTACTTCGTTTTTGCTCATGCAGTCAAACTTCAGCATGACATTTTAACTTATTTCTTCTTTACTATGGAATCTATTCCCAACACAGTTTGCAGACAGTTTCCACATATACCACTGAATGTACATGCAAAATTAAATCATTTTACGACACATAGTTCAGCATATATGACGTCATAAACATTTAGAAGTGTCGAAAACTAACTTTATGCGCGGTAAAACTTCAGCACTAGGTATGAGGTTTTAATTTATTACTTCTTTACTACGAACTCTATTTGCAACTCGCTCTTCAGATAGTATCTACATGTATCAGAATGTACTTGCAAAATTATATCATTGCACGAAACGAAGTTTAGAAGATATGAAGTCATAAACATTGAGTTGTGTGAAAAACAAGCTTTTACTTAAAATGGAGTCCAAATCATCCAGACTATATTCATTCATAATGAAAGCAGTTAGCGACCTCCAACAAACGTTAAGCATAATTTCAAACATTTCCTAAACTTTTCTCTATTATACGCTTAAAAACAAATATTTAACACATTAACTCATTTCTAAAGTAATCAGACGTTCGAAGCTGTTTCATGCGAGGGTGTTTAAGAATAGGGGGTTTACTGGTTCATCTATAAGGCCTCACTAGATCACCTTTGCTTCCACTGATACCGAGCCCCCGCCAACGCGGTTCTGGCTGCTCCAGATCTCGAGTGCTCGCCCCTGGCAATCTCCTGTCGTTTGGAGGCTCAGTAATTCGTTCGGGAATCTCTCGAGGGATTTAAGTCTTACAGGTCCACAGGCACTTCCAAATAAGGAGTGGCGCTTAAGCTTTTCAGTATGTTCACGAGCGGCTCTCAGGGGTCGTAGTCCGGGTATCCGGCTACTCGGTGTGGTTTAGGAAGCAGACTTGGCTCTGATTTGTGGAAACCAGTGGCAGAGTGTGGGAGTGGCGAGCCGCAGCGGTGTGTGTCCTGTCGCAGCGGGCTCCTACCAGCGACGAGTGGCCGGTGTTGCAGGCGGTCGCGGTGCAGGCGGCGGCGGTCAACCTGGCCGCCGCGATGCGCATGGGCGCCACCGGGCTCGCCTCGCCAGTCTCCTCCGCCAACGGTGGCGGGGGCGGCGGCGGGGGCGGCGGGGGCGGCGCCGGCGGCGGAGGGCCCCCGGGCGCGGCGGGCACGCCGCCCGCAGACGTGCAGCACGCCGCCGCCATGGCCATGCGCGCCGCCTCCATGGCCGACTCCATGCGCTCCATGGACGCCGCCATGCGCCAGTCCATGGGCGTCGACTCTCACCACCACCACCACCATCCCGGCCACCAGCCGCACCACAACCACCAGCAGGTAAGCACTGCTACTCGGAACTTCTTTAGTAGCCATTCGCGACACGGTTGACGTCTGTCAATCGGGGCTTTTCAGAATTAAAAAAAAAAAAAAAAAGATGGCTCTGAGCACTATGGGACTTAACTTCTGAGGTCATTAGTCCCCTAGAACTTAGAACTACCTAAACCTAACTAACCTATGGACATCACACATACCCATGCCCGAGGCACGATCCGAACCTGCGACCGTAGCGGTCGCGCGGTTCCAGACTGTAGCGCCTAGAACCGCTCGGCCACCCCGGCCGGCTTAGAATTTCAGTTAGTATACATCTACATAAATATTCCGCAAGCCACTGTACAGTGCAAGTGTAGAGGACACGTAACCAATATTTTCCATTTTCTTGCCCATTCCATTCCTGTATTTCTCGAAGGAACAATGACAGTACCCCTCCTTACACACTCTATTCTCTATTATCTCTTTCTCCCCTTTGCTGTGCGAGGTTTCCACATCTAAATCAATACTCTGCAATCCTCTGTGAAGAGTATTCCAGTTGTACTATTAATGAGGACTTCTTCCAGTCCCATTCCCGTACGAAATATGGGAAGAATGTTTGCTTAAAGCCTCTGCGCGCGCTGTGATGTGATCCACATGAGTTCCAAAAGAAATCCGTTGGAATTCGATTACTCGATAAATAGTACAATTCTCAAGGCTGTCAATTCAGCTAAGTACCTGGGTGTTAAAATTACGAACACCTTCAGTTGGAAAGACCACATAGACAATATTGTGGGGAAGGCGAGCCAAAGGTTGCGTTTCATTGGCAGGACGCAAAGAGTCCACTAAAGAGACAGCCTACACTATACTCGTTCGTCCTCTGTTAGAATATTACTGCGCTGTGCGGGATCCTTACCAGGTGGGATTGACGGAGGACATCGAAAGGGTGCAAAAAAGGGCAGCTCGTTTTGTATTATCACGTAATAGGGGAGAGAGTGTGGCAGATATGATACGCGAGTTGGGATGGAAGTCATTAAAGCTAAGACGTTTTACGTCGCGGCGAGGTCTATTTACGAAATTTCAGTCACCAACTTTCTCTTCCGAATGCGAAAATATTTTGTTGAGCCCAACCTACATAGGTAGGAATGACCATCAAAATAAAATAAGAGAAATCAGAGCTCGAACAGAAAGGTTTAGGTGTTCGTTTTTCCCGCGCACTGTTCGGGAGTGGAATGGTAGAGAGATAGTATGATTGTAGTTCGATGAACCGTCTGCCAAGCACTTAAATGTGAATTGCAGAGTAATCATGTAGTGTAGATACTCTAATATTGTCTTCGGCATCCCTACAGGAGCAGTACGGAGGGGACTGTGGTGTATTCCCAGATTCGTTACCTGAAATTTGTTTTTGAAATTTTGTAAGTAAGCCTTTTCGGGATAGATTGTGTCTATCTTAGAGAATCTGCCTTTACAGTTATTTCAGCATCTCAGTGACGTTCTCCCGAGAGTCAAAAATGGTTCAAATGGCTCTGAGCACTATAGGACTTAACTTCTGAGGTCATCAGTCCCCTAGAACTTAGAACTACTGACACCTAACTAACCTAAGATCATCACACACATCCATGCCAGAGGCAGGATTCGAACCTGCGACCTTAGCGGTCGCGCTGTTCCGGACTGTAGCGCTTAGAACCGCTCGGCCACCCCGGCCGGCTCCGAGAGTCAAACATACCTGTGCCCATTCGTGCGGCCCCATTTTTTCATACACATTCAATATCTCTTGTTAGTCCTGTTTGGTATGGATCCCCCACATTTGTGCAGTTTTCTAGGACGTCCTACAGGACTCTTTTTGTAAGCAACCTGCTCTGTAGACTGACTACATTTTTCACATTTTCCCAGTATTCCTCGAATAAACCGAAGTCTGTCACCTTCTATACCTACAACTGTGTCATCAATCTATTTCATATCCTCAGAAATTGCTACATACATATACTTGTATCATTTCACTAATAACAAGTTGTGTCTTATTGATATTGTACCCACAAGGTAAAGGTTACGTCAATCGGAAGGTCGGTGTGAACACCACAGTACTTTACAAGGCAGTGGCAGATGGTATACCGTTTCCTTCCTCCACATTTGAACTGACGTATCCAGCCAGTTATAGGAGAACCGCGGTGCAGTTCGGCCTTTACCAAGTCGACAAACATTGCCAGAGGTGAAAGAAGTCATCGTGATAGATGAAAATCGTAGAACTCACCGGGCATCCAACACGAGACCTTTGGATCCGCAGCCTGGCAGTTTCCTGTTTCTTTATTTCTATTTTTTTCTCTTTTTACCCAGAAGGTATCTGATTTCAAGTCAGACGCCTTAATCACTTTTTCTTTGTTTCATTGAACCGGTAAAGGATACTCTAATCTGTGTTTTCTGCACGGAACATTTCTGTTTATTTAAAACAAGCTGGTAACCTTTGTACCACTTTCAAATCTTATCTTTCCGATAGTGCTTCATTATAAATAACTGTGTCTTATGTAAAAAGTCAGAGGTCACTATTAATACTGTCTGCAATATCGTTAATACATCAAAAAAGTTTTGCACCACCCCGGTTCCCAGAACTCCTGAAGACAGACGTTGACTGTGGATATTGTATCACAGATACAGTCCCTTTGACTGTTCAGAGATGTCACTAGGCCCGCCCAAAGATGTAAACGACCATGCACGAGCAGCGCCTATTAGACGGAGGGGGTCTGCCGATCACTTCCCGTCATTTCACAAGGAAGGAGGTATACGGCTCGTGTTTTCTGTAGTTCAACCATGCCTAGACGGTCAATACCGCTGTTCGATCGCGTCCGCATTGTTACTTGGTGCCAGGAAGGGCTCTCAACAAGTTAAGTGTCCAGGCATCTCGGAGTGAACCAAAGCGATGTTTTTCGGACATGGAGGAGATACAGAGAGACAGGAACTGTCGACGACATGGCTCGCTGAGGCCGCCCAAGGGCTACTACTGCAGTGGATGACGGCTACCTACGGATCATGGCTCGGAGGAACCCTGACAGCAACGCCACCATGTTGAATAACGCTGTTCGTGCAATCTCAGGACGTCGTGTTACGACTCAAACTGTGCGCAATAGGTTGCTTGAGGCGCAACTTCGCTCCCGACATCCATAGCGAGGTCCATCTTTGCAACCACGACACCATGCAGCACGGTACAGATGGGCCCAACAACATGCCGAATGGACCGCTCAGGATTGGCATCACGTTCTCTTCATCGGTGAGTGTGGCATATGCCTTCAACCAGATAATTGTCAAAGACGCGTTTGGAGGCAACCCGGTCAGGAGGAAGCCCTTAGACAGACTGTCCAGCGAATGCAAGGTGGAGATTGCCTGCTGTTTTGGGGGAAAGGGGGGGGGGGGAAGAAATTATGTGGGACCGACGTACGCCGTTGGTGGTCATGGAAGGCGCCATAACGGCTGTACGACACGTGAATGCCATCCTACGACCGATAGTGCAACCATATTGGCAGCATATTGGCGAGGCATTCGCCTTCATGGAGGACAATTCGCGCCCCATCGTGCACGTCTTGTGAATGACTTCCTTCAGGGTAACGAAATCGCTCGACTAGAGTGGCCAGTATGCTCTCCAGAGATGAACCCTATCAAACATGCCTGGGATAGATTGAAAAGGGCTGTTTATGGACGACGTGACCCACCAACCACTCTGAGGGATCTGCACCGAATCGCCGTTAAGAAGTGGGACAATCTGGACCAACATTGCCTTGATGAACTTGTGGATAGTGTGCCACGACGAATACAGGTATGCATCAGTGCAATAGGACGTGCTACTGGGTATTAGAGGTGCCGGTGTGTACAGCAATCTGGACCACCACATCTGAAGATCTCGCTGCACGGTGGTACAACATGCAATGTGTGGTTTTGATGAGCAATAAAAACGGCGGAAATGATGTTTATGTTGATTTCTATTCCAATTTTCTGTAAAGGTTCCGGAACTCTCGGAACCGAAGTGATGCAAAACTTTTTTTGGTGTGTGTAAATGAGCAGCAAGTGTTACAATACACTAACCCGCGGACGCCTGAAGTTACTTCCATTTCTGGCAATGATAAGCTGCGTCCTGCCTAACAAAAACATCCTCAATCATTGACACTATAGAGAATAGCGGATTCAGAGTTGCGATGCCAGGATCGTAACAGCTCATAAACAACTAACGAAAGTGCAACAGAGGTCCTCAAGGAACGTTAATGGAACTTTAGAAGAAAGACCACTCTGTTCTGGTGAAATTCTGCTGGGTAAACTAAAGAAGTGGTAGTCTGCTGCCGTCATGTATCCCATAGGAATCACGATAATAAGATAGGAGAAATTGGGGTGCTCGTCTACGCTTATAGACAGTAACGTTTGCTTTGCTCCATACGCGAATGGAATATATCATAAAATCGCTTATATCGCAAAGGTGAAATCGCCTTCGTGGCTAATGGATGTGTTCTTCGAACCAGTTTCGAAGACTCGAGACACTGAAACATTTTATTCTCACGAAGGAAGGCAGTCATCGTACTCGAATGAAGGTGATTCGTAACGCAGCTTGAAGAGATTCCCGCAGCTGAAATGTTCATCCAGTAGGGTGTTTCTCCAAGTGTCTCGCCAGACATGCCCTCGTTCAACTGTTCTATGAATTACAAAGCGTGATTCGTCGCAAGAGACCACCAGTCGCAAAGCGGTAACATCCATTGTCGAAACTCTTGAGAAAATTTGTATCTTTTCTGCCGATACAGCGTAGCTAGCATGGGGAACAGACGCTCTCTCAACTGTTCTATGAATTACAAAGCGTGATTCGTCGCAAGAGACCACCAGTCGCCAAGCGGTAACATCCATTGTCGAAACTCTTGAGAAAATTTGTATCTTTTCTGCCGATACAGCGTAGCTAGCATGGGGAACAGACGCCGCGCATCTGCTTCTGAGCTCCACGGACAGCAGATTTCGCCGAACTTTTGTGACACACTCGGGACTGGTTGACTCCGGTTTGTGTTCAAATGTGTGTGAAATCTTATGGGACTTAACTGCTAAGCTTACACACTACTTAACCTAAATTATCCTAAGGACAAACACACACACCCATGCCCGAGGGGGGACTCGAACCCCCGCCGGGACCAGCCGCACAGTCCATGACTGCAGCGCCCAGACCGCTCGGCTAATACCGCACGGCTGACTCCGGTTTACTGTTCTCCGCTCGCGCATAGGTTGTCCTACTCGGCATTCATGTGTGATGTCCACATCGTGTCTTTCTCTACGACGATTAGTCTCAGCGGTGCTGTTAATTCTCTAACGGAACACTTTTATCAAAGAGGCATCCGCAGGGTCGGCTTAAGGCGCAACTGACACGTGTCACCGCTTGGTGCGCCAAGATGCCACAAGTCTTACATTTCTATACAGGGCATATCATCATTAGTAAAGGCCGCTCGGCGAGCCAAGCCGAGAGGGACGCCCAAGTGTAATATTTGTGTACAGTGGGTATCGCAATTAGTGAAAGTGCACGAGGGAAAAGGGAGGGGTAGGGGAGGGGAGCGCCAAATGATAAGTCATTTATGTGGAAAAACGTTCTCGAACCGGCCCTGGGCACGTGATACACTGACCATATTCGTCCGTTCAGAACAACCCTACCTGCTCTCACGTAAACATTTGGTTTGATATTTCTTGGATAAATTATCCAAAGGTTTCCGCCTCGTGGCAGAACATGTAATAGACATCTGGGAGGTGCATCTAGTGACATTAAGAATTAGGGTCAGGCGAAGAGGCGTGGTTAGGCAGGGTAATGGCAGAGGGACTGTGCGCGAACAGCAACATCTCCAGCTTACAATCCTAGTTCTAGTACACATTTTCAACTGTCGGTCCAGGTCAATTTATATAATCTTTCTGAATGCGGACTCAACGTCCGAAATACTAGTGTGGCGCTTGAAGATTGTGCAGAACTGTCAACGGGCGGTCATTTTACCCTCTAAAACTGACGTAAGCCATGCCGAGCTAATCTTGTATATGGAATCGGCGCAGTGCGATGAGGTGACGCGAACACGTGACAGAACGACAGAAAAGAGATGTCGTGTTTGGATGTGCCTATGATCCCACCCTGAGTGAACTTGCCTAGTTTGCTGGTCTACTAACACGGACTGTAGAACACGTCTCCAAGGGATGATATACACCTCGCAGCCGTGTGTGAACAGCGCTCGAAACAACGTCCTAATCGACAGGGACCGAAGTGTCACGCCTTACCAGTGACAATCGCGCGAAATGCTACATAAATTGCTGCTGTCAGTAGATGTAAGCCCATATAGACGGGTTTCTTAGCGAAAATTCCACAGGGGAACTGCATGCAAGGAACATTCGGCGTCGTGTGCCTCGCAAAAGGCCATTGGTCACATCAGTACGTAAAGCTGCATATCTTCAACGAGCCAAACAACAGAGAAACTGGCCACTAGCTGACTGGATGCATATAGAGTTGTCCGACGAATCGTGATTTTGCCTCTTTTCAGACGACGCAAAGTGACGAGTGCACAGATCAGACGTTTAACCCGCGGTGCGTGGAGGGTGTAGTTTAGGTCGGAGGTGGGCCTATGACTTTTTGGCGATGTTTTCCTTACAGTGAGCTGTACCCTCTCAGTGCCGTGAAAGTGAGACACGCTGTTTATATCAACATTGTCGGTGACAAAATGTTGCCCTGTCTGCTAAATCTTCACAATGAGTTCGTTGTGTACACTCCCTTCTTCCATAATGGTAACAACCATTTTCACACGGCTGTATGCATACGCTACTCGTTTGACGGATAGTCACGCACACTGAGCCGCCAAATCACCGATATGGACGCCATATAAAGTTTCTGGGTCTATTTGCGATAACGGGTGAAACGTAACAATCGAAACCACACAATGTGGTAGCTCTGCGACATCTGATCACCAATGGGTGGCTTCGAATGGATACAGCATACCCGAGGCTCCTCTACCGCTTATGCGGCGGGCATTGGTGAAACTAATTGCAGTAACAAACTTCATACTGACAAACCACGTACAGCTAATCTCATGTCACACATATATTTAGCAAAGAAGTGTGTGAATTCCTAAGAGACCAAACTGCTGTGGTCGTGGGTCACTAGACTTACACACTAGTTAAACTAACTTATGTTAAGAACAACACACACACCCATGCTCGAGGGAGGATTGGAACCTCCGGCGGAAGTCGCCGCTCAATCCGTTACGTGGCGCCTCGAACCGCACGGCCACTCGGCGCGGCTGTATTTAGCAGTAACCATAGTAAAGTAGAATATGCTAACTGAGGTGAAACAGTCTCTAAGTGTCTACCGAAGCACTCGCACTTGAAACAGACAGATAAAGGGACCTCTTTTATTATCTAGCTCTCTTCTGCCGCCTATTATTTTCTTCTTAAGAACGTAGCAAAATTTATTTTTGTTTTCTAAAATTTACTTTATGTATGACGTGTGTTGTTTTTAATTAACAATGTAATTATGTAAAAGAGAATAAAAAAAACAGCACTGTGAGAAGCTGCAGAATAAGACGAGGAGGCAATCTCTGCAGCTCTGTTACTACTTTTTATTAGTAAACAACCCACCATATTATCAAGGCCGCAGGTCACTCTGTAACGTCAATGCATAAATAAACACCCGAAGAACGTTGTGGAGTCTCATCCTCGACGAGCTGAGGGCACCCATTCTATTATTTATTATTTTTTCTCGTTTTAAACCTCTCATTCGGAGCTCTTAGCAGCGTAGTCTGTTGTAGGACTCGGCCCTCGTCAGACAAACGTCCCAACAGGCTGGGAGTGGGGCTGAAGGAATTCTAGATGGGAAACTTTTGGATGAGCTTTTCAGTTCCGGCATTCGCCTAATGACCGAGGGAAACCTCTCTAGTCAGACTGGGGGATTTTAATTGATATCTAGAGCATCGTTGTCCATTGTCCTACACCGAAGTTAATAAAGTACCGGGTGATCAAGAAGTCAGTATACATTTGAAAACTTAATAAACCACGGAATAATGTAGATAGAGAGGTAAAAATTGATACACATGCTTGGAATGACATGGGGTTTTATTACAACCACCCCATATTGCTAGACGCGTGAAAGATCTCTTGCGCGCGTCGTTTGGTGATGATCGTGTGCTCAGCCGCCACTTTCGTCATGCTTGGCCTCCCAGGTCCCCAGACCTCAGTCCGTGCGATTATTGGCTTTGGGGTTACCTGAAGTCGCAAGTGTATCGTGATCGACCGACATCTCTAGGGATGCTGAAAGACAACATCCGACGCCAATGCCTCACCATAACTCCAGACATGCTTTACAGTGCTGTTCACAACATTATTCCTCGACTACAGCTATTGTTGAGGAATGATGGTGGACGTATTGAGAATTTCCTGTAAAGAACATCATCTTTGCTTTGTCTTACTTTGTTATGCTAATTATTGCTATTCTGATCAGATGAAGCGCCATCTGTCGGACATATGTTGAACGTTTGTATTTTTTTGGTTCTAATAAAACCTCATGTCATTCCAATCACGTGCGTCAATTTGTACCTCTCTATCTACATTATTCCGAGGTTTATTCAGTTTTCAAATTTATACTGACTTTTTGATCACCCTGTACATATAGGAGCAGTGTTGCACTGTATCAGCGTGTCTCCTTTTTGCGAATACTGTGCAGAGGAGCCAGAGGAAGTAATGTGTGTGTGTGTGTCGGAACAGGCCTCGTCGCCGGAGGCGGCGGCGCTGCGCATGCACCAGGCGGAGGCGCTGCTGCGCTCGCAGGCGGAGGCGGCGCTGCGGCTGGCCGTGAGCCAGGCGGCGGCGGCGGCCGCGTCGTCCAGCGGGGGCGGCATGGGCGGCGGCGGCGGGGGCGGCGGGGGCGGGCCGGGCCCCGGCGGCCACGCGGCGCACAACGGGCCCGCCGCCGGCCTCAACCACCACGGCGGGGGCGGCGGGGGCGGCGGCGGCGGCCAGCACGGCGTGCACGGCCAGCAGCAGGAGCAGCTGTCGCCCGACCTGAGCGAGGCGCTGCGGCTGCAGGAGCAGCGGCTGGAGCAGGCCCTGCGGCTGCACGGCGGAGACCCACGCGCGCTCGGCTTCTCGCTCGTCAACGCGCAGGGCCCGGCCGGCGGCGCCAACCCCTAGGCCTCCAGCCCAGCCCCAGCCGGCGAGTATCTCCTGTTCGTAAAGACTGCACACTTGCCCCTTCCTTTCCTCCTTTTCGTTGTACGTACTCGTTGTTTTGCTCTTCAGTTTCTGGAAGTATACGTCGGCTGTGATCGTAATTTCGTAGCTAGGATAGACAGCCTTACGTTTCCGCGAGCACCCGCCCTCTCTCCTAGAGTCGGCTCAACCTCGCGAAATCGCGACCCAATGTTTTCGCTTCCTCTGCGTTCGAGCGCAGCTTTCCTTTGTTTTCGAGTCTACCAGTACGAGTGGTTATGTACAGCGTGATACCGGATATTTTTCGTAGGAATAGTCAGACGACCGTAAGGGCGCGCCGTACGCGGCCACCTCCCGTTACGGTCGCCTGACGAGCTCAATGTGAATCTCTTGTACAATAATTGCTTACGAGTTGTTATAACTCGCCAGGTTGCTGTATTCGCCGGATTTTTTTGTCCGTTTTGTACAAAATCGTTACGATCGTTAGGTGCGCAGAATTTTAGTTTCGTCTCCACGCGAGACGCCGCTTCCGCGTGTAATTATTAACTGTAACTTTTTATAATCAGTGCCACACGAGTAGTTATTTGCTATAAAGACCATTTGAAATCCGTATATGCAGTTCGATACCTTGCATCGCGTCTCATACGGACATAGTAGTGTAAAGTTTTGACACTGGGTTGCATATAATATTTAGTTGGTCGATACACATAATCTCCCTCTAAATATGCTCAAAATCTGTTCGAACAAATCCCCTCTCTTCGGATCGATCGATTTCCTTTCCACGCGTAATAAAATAAAGCTACTGCGTTCCCTACCTCATTCGTAAACTGTAATTTTCTTTATCGTGGAAATTCGTATCAGTCCTATTACGTGTAAGTCATCTTTCGTTCGCGGCACATCGTCCGGAAACAACTGTCGACAGTAAAAATTTGTTTCCTTCGACACGTACGTTATAGGTCGAGTTGCACACTTCCCGTTAATTTAGTTGTCCGAGTGAATAGATTCCCGGTACCCGTTGCTCGAGTCGTGTTCTGCCGTGACGGAGGAGTAGGTACCGCGACAGCTATTTTATTACGTGCTGGAACATATTCAAAAATACCTGTAAAAATTTTCGGCCTGTACTAAATTTCAATATAATGGTACCGATAGTAGTTTTTGAGAAAATGTGACCGAGGCTAACTGAACAATTGGAAGAAGCAATACTGTGAAGCGGTTTTGTTAATTAGGTAGTAGTTTCTTTTCAAATTTGTTTAAGTTTCGTATCAGATACAGTCTGAACTGGAGTTAATTTAATATAACTATTCTTTACACCGACCAAAGATAATATTAATTCTTTGTTAGTTTGTATATAGTTTAATGAGAAGACGATAATCAAATTTATCTTCTAATGTAGATTTGCAAAATTGTTTTAAGCTGACAAGTTGACACATAATTGTTTGTTTCACCTATAAATATTGAATCTCTGTTTCTGCTTATTTAATTATATGTACAGTTTTATAAATTTTATTGGAACATGTAAGCTGTTACAGCTAGTCACTGCAATATTTCCCAAACTGTAGTTTGTGCGGCAGCTCTCCGAGTAATATGTAGTGGTTTGCATATTTGAAGCTAATTCGGGTTTCTTGTAGGTCAACTGTTCTAGAATAACGGAAAAAATACTACCGGTATCCTTATATTCTTGCTTAAAACTCAAAACATTTGAGGGCCCTGAGCGAAATGCTATGTATTCTAGTAAAAATATTCAAATTACATTCTTTAAATAAAATGCAACACAAATACATTCTGAGTCACACACTCATGTTATGTATTATATATGATAATCGTTATACAAAACAGTATAATTTACAATAGCCCAAATACGTTTGAGTCTGACACTCAGGCGTACCATACTACAAATAAGGAAATACAGTTTTACAATAATTTACAATAGCCCAAATACATTCCGAGTCTGACACTCGAATGTATCCGTTTACTGCTGACATTTTACAGTATTTTATTCTGCAATAGCCCGAATACATAATCGAGTCTGACACTCGATATGTACCACATACACTAAACAACTCTCTTTGTAAAAGTAATAGTTACAAAATATATAATACAGAGTGTAAATACTCTAAATGTATATGTATGATACTTAACAGATTGATATGACATAATGTACAATAGCCCAACTGCACAAGATGTTGCTACACTCTTGTGCAGATCCACAATACACATACCTGAATAGCATTCAAATACATAAGAAGTCTGCTACTTTATGTATCACAGCATGTAACACATTAACTGTATATTTGTTGATGTATGGCTACATATACAGTCTGAATTACAATAGCCCAATACACGATTGAGTTCTACATTCTTCGTGTACCCATACTCACATAAGCAGGCTGTCCATAATAAATGTCACTTAAAGTAGCAACAAATATGAAAGGTCAGGAAGTTGTCAACATGCATGTCAAGGATTGAAGCTGGCATAGTTATGGATAACTTGTATTTCAAATATCACAATTTGCAATAGCCCAGATGCACACTGAGTTTAACACTCAATGTGCAATACATAATTTTTATTAAACACGCATTTTATGTGAACCTACTAAAATGTTGTGTTCCACAAAACTGCAATAGTCCACACTGCAACACAAGTTCAACTTGTTTTACATGTGGAAACTTCTCTCAACAAAAATAATTACTTATTAGCAGTGCATATATATACATACATTTACTCCAATATGTATGTGTCTGTATGTATACATAATTAAAATGCAATAGCATTGAAATACATAGAGTTGGAAACTTTTTATGTAATCAATAGCCAAACACACGCATTAAAGTGTTGATTTCACTGGCAAATGTGTGTAACACATAAATATCACAATTTGCAATAGAAACTTTAAAAGTTATCTACAGTGTACTGTATTTGAATATTTTAAAATAATTTGTGTACATTTTGAAAATTTTACCAAGTTGGAACCTAGTTTTTGGTGCTTAAAGGAACACACATTTCTTTAAAGTGAATACATAGTAAAGATTTCACTGTTCAGCAATTAAGCATTAAGAACATAAATTTGAAATTGTATGTTATTGGCCCAATATGAAAGCATATATCCTGTCAAAGCTGGCCTACATGTGTATCGAAATTGGTAATATGTGAAAGAAAATAAATTATCTATTAAGTTTTAAGTCATGTATTAGTTATATGGTTTAAGTTTTTCACTTGTTGTTGGTTTTCTGTTTAATACTGTGAAATTCTTTATTTATCTATACCCAGTTTACACTGAGTAATGTAAAGTGTCCATTTTTAAACTTGCAGGAGTAACAAAATATTCAAAAATAAAAAACATAAAAATGTAGTTCTGTAAGATTTATGTTTCTGGACCATGTACTATGAAAGAATGAAGCTGTAGAGATGGAAAAGAACACAGAAGAGGCAAGAGAGTTGGGTTGTTATGGTTTATAAACCTCTCTGAGCCAGTTTGTAATGCCATTTATGTTACAGGCGTTTCACAAGATATGCTGATTGCCTATGAAAGCACTGAAGTATCACAATTAATCTAATTTTACACATCATTTTTTAAATTTTATTATCTACAGTCCTAGTGCTTTCAGCTAAACTGTAGGTTGTTATAAATACTCATTTGACACCTTTCAGAAAATAAAAATGTTAAATGTTATATATGCCTTCAATTGTGTACTGCTCTCAGACGTGATTTAATCATTCCTGTACCCAGAGCAGATGCTTGATCAAGAAGTACTGATCTGTGGCAGATTATGGCCCCATCTCTCATGTTTCATTCAATCATTGCATGATTTCAACAGGATTGTGAGGTTATGACCCACATAACAAGCTCTTTGTTTAAACATTTATAATATGTATTACACTGAAATGTGGAAAAACTGAGAGGACTAACGAGTCCAGTTCTATTAAGTATTTTGCTCTTAAGAGCCAATTAATCACTTACTATAACTGAATAAATTAAAAAGTGCTACCATCCCATCTATATAACTCATAGGTATTTGTGTCTATTTTGGTTCTTCGTTAAAGTAATATACTTTCTGAAATTTGATTAGTGACACTCAGAGAAATGATTTTGCTGAATACAAATTTTTGTACAGTCCTTCAAACACGAGCAAAATTAATTTTAAAATATCTCGTATCTAACGGTTTTCTTTCATCAGACTTCATTCACATCCACATTTGTGGACATGCAGATGACCACTAAAGCAAACCACATTTTACTTGTAAATTACACCAAAGAAAACTGGATAAACCATATGGATGTTTTTACAGTGTTCCATTGGAGTGTGCCTTTAGGTGCACTTAGAGATAAGAATATTTCTCTTACAGTTTTAATATGTATTTAAGTTTACTTGCTAACTGTCCACAGAATTGCATAACACAGGTGACAAAATAGTTAGGCTATATGTACACATAATATACAGCTATTTCAATATTGCTATTAACATATAAATAGGATAGATTTTAATGCATGTTATATCAAAGTAGGCACATACATATGTAGTACAGAGTTAAAGTGTTTAACGTTTTCTTTTCATGTATTAAGCATAGTCATTATCTCTATTTCAGTTATTAATTTGCCACATTAATTCAGAATTTTGTATCAGTTGTTGCAGTTAGTATGCCTCAATGCTTCTGATCAAAGACAGCATGAGAGGTAAAATGAAACAATTTTGCTCTATTGAGACATAGTTTCTTATCATTAGTGAGTTAAACACAACAATAAATTGTAGCAGTATGTAACACCATTAAAGCTCTGAAATGATCTGCAACTTATTAACTGAACAATCAGGTATGGTAAAGTGCACTGTACAGAATCGAATGTATACACTACATAGCAAGAGCTCTTTTGTCTATATTTTATGAAAGGGCTGTACCTGACAGTATATTGATGCATTTACAGTAAAATTACGAATTATCAGACAGTGGATGTCAAGATGCCTCTTATAAAATGAGAATAAAACGAATATAATTATCCCTTTTGCGTGTTAATTCTGCAACAGCTTCAGTTCCTCCCTTTGATACACATTATTTTAACCAGTAGTTTTGACTGAACATTCCTAAATACAAAATGAGCATGCAGTATTCAGTACCCTGCCATGCAAAAGAAACATGCTGTTTGCTATGCTGCATCATTTGAAATTAAATTGACTGCTGCTTTTCTGTTGAGACTACAAATTGACACTTGTGATTCTGAAGACTTTTATTAAAAAAATCATAAAGTACATACCTTCTTCCTTTGCTCCAAAGTACTTCCTTGGCCATCTTGCAAGAACCATTTTTAGCAGTTTATAATGATGGATAAATATAGTTTTCTGTGTACACAATACTCTGTGGCAAATTATAAGAGAAATAAAGATGGATTATGTAAATATACAGATTTGCAAGGAAAATGTGGGGCCCAAATTGAATTGTATAATTGGTACAAATGTCCTTTGGACCTAGTCCTCTCAGTATTTCCTGATTATTTACCAGAATTATTACTGTAATACCCATGTTACTAATCAAATAATATTTTGCTTCCAACATTTTTAACATGCCATACCATAATTATAGTTTACAGAATGTTGTAGTCAATAGTTTTAACTAATACAGTTCATCATTACACATTATACAGTTGATAATTTTCTGGAGAAATGATTAACAGTAACTGTATGCCGTTAGTTAATTGTTCAACGTTATAGACACATCACACTTAACAATGCCAGATAGTTATATTCACTGTATGATGTTCAGTTACTACTATTACTGTTCATGGTTATCACTATTATTACTTTTATTATTACTATTACTACTACTACAATTAACTTTATTATTGTCACTATTATATTTGTTATTATTACCATCAACATCATTATTAATGCTTAAAACATAAGGTTGTAATTACTGATGTATTTTATCATGAAATCATTGTGTTCTGCCTATAATAGCAAAACTGAAAGGAATGGTCGTTTGATTCTTGGTATGATTTCATAACATAAGATCCATCAATGCTGCACTCCACTCCAAAGCCACTTCATTCACTATGAAGCAGTTCCGGGAAAACACATTATGTTTCTTTTGTAAATTAAACAAAAAAAATTAAAATTCAGAATATTGATAATGCTACGGTATGTAAAAAAATTTTCGTGAAAAATAGTTATCTAACATGTACTATAGTGTGGATGTAGTGTTTTATAATTATGTCATTAGAAATAGTAAGGGGGAAGAAACTATATTTTGTGCCTCATGATGAAATTATAAAAAAAGCTGTTGGATCCATATGACAATGCTTTGCTAACTGCTTGTTCATGGTAAATTTAATAAAAAGATATGTTCCTTTATAAAGAACTTTGCACTATTATACTATAATAGTGATTTATATTTTAAAAATAGCAGTCATACCAGTATCATACACTTTAACACTGTATCAGATTTAATTTGTATAAATGTTCTAGCATAGAAAATGCTTGAAAATTCGATATACAGAATTATTTAAATTATATTGTATATACATTCATCTGATATCGGAAGTATATGATAACAAAAATAAATATTTTGTAATCAAAAAGCAAAACTCATACATGTTGCTAAAAGTCTATAAAAGTGACTTTTGTTACATTAAAACACTTCAATATTTATTTTTACATCTTAATTTTCTCCAACATTTTCTTGAAAATAGCCTAAATGTATGCAGTTGCTGAAATTACCTCAAAGTCTGTATTTGTATGGAATTATATGAGTTAGGGTGCAAAAAATTACAGAAATTTAATAAACTGCAACTTTGTATTCACCAGTTTTCATGCAAAATTTATTGGTTTATGTATAGTACATGCAATTTTGTAATTTGGGAATAACTGAATTTATAGAACATGGACTCTGACAGAAACACTGAGGATCAACAGAATTTTATTTTGTTATATCATGCCATTACAATCATTCCTAGAATTCATAACGATCCATGAAACACTTGTTTGGCTACTTCTAATTTAAGTTCCTATTAGTGTAAAAATTATTACAATTGTGATAATTGCAATATATGACACTATTATTATGACATTATTATTACAGTTATTCAGTAACTAATTATTTTCATCACTGTAATATTGATGATGCCTTTTACAAATTAGATATTTTTGTTTTAGCTTATAAGAGTGTGAGCATGTATGTCTGTATGTGTGAGTTTGATGTTGTGCACAAAAACATGAATGTTGCTGAGAGTGTCTTTTTATTTCTCTCTCGCTAAACAACTACCTAAACACAGTTTTATGCATGTTTAAATGGTCTCACTGAATTTGTTTGTAATCTCTGCAGCAATCAATACTGTGTGTTTATATTTATTTAACAAATGTGGATAAGTTATCATAAGGAAGATTGGGTATGGGCTGACAAATGAGAAAGCATTTACCTCAAAGACAATCGTTTTGTGGTTGTAGAGAAACTGATTTTGTAGCTAAATTCCAAACTTAATAGCTGTGGAGTGTTTTGTATTCAAAACAAGTGTGCTGAAAAATGTAATTCCTAATTCTTGATTGTGCTACAACATCTACAAAATTATTAGCCGATAACTGAAATCTACTTCTGTGAAACTTATAAATCTGTAGGTATTCTCTCTTATTGAAATTATACATGCAGTCATTAAAACATAAATATAAAATTACCACAAGTCATATCACAGATTTTACACCACTTCTTTCACTGCAGTTTTAACAAAAACTTAGCTTCCAATAATTCATAACATTTAAAGAAACAAGAAGCATGAGAATACTTAATGCTAACAGATTGATACAGTACACTGCTATATTGGACAACAAATAAATAATTGATCACTGTTTTATCTGTCTTCATTCAGAGAGTTATGACATTACCCATTTTTTTCTTTGCAATTTTATGAAGATTCTGTGTACTGAAATTTGAGCCTACATTCACTATTTGATGTTCATTTAAAGATCTCATTATTTATTATAAAAATACAATTTTGTCTAGCATTTGCTCATTTATTAGCCTTAACCTTCAGACTGCAAAACACTCCACTAACACTGCCATATAAAGTTAAGTCAAAGTTCGAGTTTGAAGGAAATTTGAGATCTTCATGATGTTTTCCAGAGTAACATTGAAGTTGTAGAATTTGAGCAAATACTTTTTCTCAAGTCCATGAAGTATAAAAAATTGGTAATTGTTACTAGACTGAAAGCCATGTTCACAGGTTCCTAAAATATCCCTCATTGTAAAAGTATGGAATGAAAATGTTGGAATTGCTTATAATTCTGTTAAAGTATGCATTTTGTCACTTGCCAACGCATTTATTTTCAGCTCTGTAAGTGTGCATTTTGTGGAGAGACATATTTACTTTCCCACCACTGTGACTGCATCCTGCATTGCCGTTTATTTTACCATAGAAATAACTTCAGAATATCTGTGTAATTTGTTTTAGTAACTGTCTCAAAATGTTTCATTTCAAACCTGCAGTTGGTAGAGTTTGCATATAAAATTCTTGACATTAAAGTAATAGATATGTTTTATCCTGTGCTGTTGTGTGTGTGTGTCTTTAAATGTAATAAAGTTTAATAGAAACTTTGAAATCGTATAATGATGCAAAGAAAACATTAAAATGACAATTCATGAAAAAAAAATGTTTATTTTCATTTCCATAACTCCTTTTGCTACATTAGATAACTCCACTCATTTCCTTCCAATTGTCTTCTGTGTCTGACAAATGTGTAACTCAGAATTTATTTATAAAGGAACAGAAAACCTGTATCAACAACTTTTTCATATATGAACCCTGTATCAAAAACTATTCAGTCATTTGACTTGGAAGTTATTTTGTGAGCATATAGTCAAACATATAAAGAAATTTAGAAAGCATCATACCCAGTCACTCCATGTACTCAGTTTTCAGATTTACTCAACATAGACATTTTTGTGGACTTTTAGCAAGTTTTAAAACTGATAAACAAATTTCTTAAAACTGATAAACAAATGAATATATAAACTGTACAGTTATCTATTTTGCTTATGAAAATATTCTCTGGAGGGATCAAATCAAATTGAAAACTGAATGGATTGCTCTACTGGTATACATTACACAACTCTTGTTGCTCACAGAACAAAAATATCCAGGATCTTCATATTTAGTGGCCTCTCAAGTAAAGGTGATGATATGAATGCCATTACAATACCGGATATTCTGGGTATGATGAGTGCTGAAATTGTGTCAGAAAAACTCATCGTATTCCCCAACAGCGTGAAGCTTGTACCAGATAAATCAAACTGATAAAATAGGGACAATTAGGCAATTTACTTTTAACAACTCATCTCACCTGATATTTTCTGCAGAATATTTGATAAATTTCCATGAGAATGGGTTCATGGCCACATCAGAGAAAATGACTCTTTTAATCTTTCACAATTATGCTTTCTCAATATCATATGAATACAGCTCTAGTCAGTGCATCTAATGAAATTATAAGTAAACTATACTACAAGACCTATGTGCACATTTTGTCTGCTTATTTTGTACTGCAAAAACTGGAAGCTCCTCTTGCTTCTATGAACTATTAAACAATTCAAAAGACTGGATACTCAAGACAGACGGCAGTGTAGATAAAATACAAACTTCAGGTTTGGGTATGGTATCTCTACTTACATGAGCCACTGAAGTCCAGTTCAGGATCCAATCTAATTCAATAAATTAGTAGATACAAATACAGGACTATTACAAATGATTGAAGCAATTTCATAAATTCACTGTAGCTCCATTCATTGACATATGGTCACGACACACTACAGATACGTAGAAAAACTTATAAAGTTTTGTTCGGCTGAAGCTGCACTTCAGGTTTCTGCTGCCAGAGTGCTCGAGAGCGCAGTGAGACAAAATGGCAACAGGAGCCGAGAAAGTGTATGTCGTGCTAGAAATGCACTCACATCAGTCAGTCATAACAGTGCAACGACTCTTCAGGACGAAGTTCAACAAAGATCCACCAACTGCTAACTCCATTCGGCGATGGTATGCGCAGTTTAAAGCTTCTGGATGCCTCTGTAAGGGGAAATCAAGGGGTCAGCCTGCAGTGAGCGAAGAAACGGTTGAACGCCTGCGGGCAAGTTTCACGCGTAGCCCGCGGAAGTCAACGAGTAAAGCAAGCAGGGAGCTAAATGTACCACAGCCGACAGTTTGGAAAATCTTACGGAAAAGACTAAAGCAGAAGCCTTACTGTTTACAATTGCTAAAAGCTCTGACACCCAATGACAAAGTCAAACACTTTGAATTTTCGGCGCGGTTGCAACAGCTCATGGAAGAGGATGCGTTCAGTGCGAAACTTGTTTTCAGTGATGAAGCAACATTTTTTCTTAATGGTGAAGTGAACAGACACAATGTGCGAATCTGGACGGTAGAGAATCATCACGCATTCGTGCAGCAAATTCGCAATTCACCAAAAGTTAACGTGTTTTGTGCAATCTCATGGTTTAAAGTTTACGGCCCCTTTTTCTTCTGCGAAAAAAACGTTACAGGACACGTGTATCTGGACATGCTGGAAAATTGGCTCATGCCACAACTGGAGACCGACAGCGCCGACTTCATCTTTCAACAGGATGGTGCTCCACCGCACTTCCATCTGATGTTCGGCATTTCTTAAACAGGAGATTGGAAAACCGATGGATCGGTCGTGGTGGAGATCATGATCAGCAATTCATGTCATGTCCTCCATGCTCTCCCGACTTAACCCCATGCGATTTCTTTCTGTGGGGTTATGTGAAAGATTCAGTGTTTAAACCTCCTCTACCAAGAAATGTGCCAGAACTGCGAGCTCGCATCAACGATGCTTTCGAACTCATTGATGGGGACATGCTGCGCCGAGTGTGGGAGGAACTTGATTATCGGCTTGATGTCTGCCGAATCACTAAAGGAGCACATATCGAACATTTGTAAATGCCTAAAAAAACTTTTTGAGTTTGTGTGTGTGTGTGCAAAGGATTGTGAAAATATCTCAAATAATAAAGTTATTGTAGAGCTGTGAAATCGCTTCAGTCATTTGTAATAACCCTGTATTAATGTTCCTCAATGACACACACATTACAGCTCCACTAGACAAAGTTAGGACAATACTATAATGTAACATATCTACACATGTTTTCCATAAATAATTTAGTGGCCACAAAAACAAACTTTGTGTAGTTACACACAAAAGTTTAAGCCTTGAAATTTAGATTTATGGACACCAAACAAATTAAAATTCACATACAAAACTCTCATTCATCTTTATGATCAGTCATTTAGGTATGTATTCAAAGATCTGGGATAATATTTTAGAACCATGCTTCAGAATTTGATAAAGGGAAATAAAAACAAATAGTGGTGTAAAACATTAGTATTTGGATGCTGCAATTGCTCCTTCAAGAAATTTAGAGGTTTTTGATTTACCAATATACATCACAAAGCAAGCAACGGAAATTGTATCTAGGCACATTATAAAAATAACAGCTTTGCTAGAAGACAGAAACACAATTTTCACAAGGTTTATATATCCTTCACCAAAATAAGGAATTATTTTTTTTTAAAAAAAGATGCCCTCCAATATAAATCATAACATTTATATGTATACTAAGTGACAGGTATTAAGAAAGTGTCAAAGATTTGCTTACATACAATGACTTCTGGAAACTAACTGACCTTTTTTTTTAGTCATACAATACATTGTATTTAATTTATTAATACATTGTATTCAAGTTATTAATCATACAAAAATGTTTATCAAAATTCTATTTAAAATTTAATTGAAAATCAGCAACTAACATGTAAGATCATGATTAGGACGAGTTCTAACGCATTATCATGCCTCTGAAGTCCGCCCCTGGTAGCTGAGTGGTCAACACAATGGAATGTCATGCTTAACAGCTTGGGTTCAATTCCCAGCTTGGTCGGAGATTTTCTCCTCTCGCTTTGCTGACACATGTAGCAACCCCCTACTGCTAGAGGGCTTTGAATTTCAGCATGTAACAGGGAGATGTGCAATGTAACTGTCAGTGCATGAGAAACAGTTACTATTACATCCTCAGAAAACTGAAAGCATGAATTCAGTGAGTTTTTCCACACATGGAGCATCATCTCGTAGAGCATGATAATGCCAGACCACACGAGTGGTGTGACATCTGTAACAATCTGACACATTGGGCTCCCTGTCATCAATCATCCATCAACTCGAAAGACTTGCACCAAGTGAACGGTCTACCTAATGGTAGGTCCTAGCCACAAGGCATTTCTATTTCCATGCCTCTGAATACAGTGCACAGTTCACACTTCCCCCCCCCCATTACATGAAGTCTAACAACTCCATTTAAACACTAGCACTCACTTTCCAGGAACTCGTGCTCACATAGCCACATTATAAACAAGCCTGCCTTAGACTGTGGTCTAATGCCCTAGGAACAAAAATCAACAGGGATGTAAACACTGTCCAGAAAAGTTTGTACTGTATGCCCATTTTTTTATAGGTAACATCACAGTGTTACAAAACATAGTATGCATATATGGCTGTATGTAATATATAAGACATTGATTAAAAATTAATTATGGCACTCTGAGGGTGAGGGACTGCATTTAATAGTCTCAACCTTTAAGACAAAAGTGATAGCCTTAGGCATGTAGTTTTGTTGTGATGTGGTTTGACAATACAGGCATGGCACATAATTACAGAACATTTGCATTTGCAACTTACTGCACAAAGAATAACCCAGAACTACTGACAATTGACTTGAAAATATGTGTGTAGCAACATCTATAGAAGCCAAGGAGTAAAATTTGAACCTCAACAATTTTAATAAGGAAACAAAAAAAAGGATACAATTTTAAAATAAAAATTGCTTGATCACAGCCTGATTTATGTGAAGCACAAAGCTCAAGATTTTATCTTTAATATTATGATGTGGCTGTAGTTTGTAAAACTTAATGCACTACAATTATGACACTTGCTTTCAGATGTTTACTCACTTCTTAGAGTAGTGTAGCAAGTCCATGTATTTCAGAAATTCATAGAGGAGGATGAGTACTTGTGAAATTCAACATATTTCAAATATTCAGTTAATCTGACGAGGAGCACTTCTGATGTAATGGCAAGAAATTTGCAGTTACCACACACAATATGTGCTATACTTCACTCATGCTAAAGCCACTGTGAGAGATGAAGGATTTCAGCTGAAGACTATCTCTGAAAATGGTGGACAAAGTGTTTGACCACCACTTCTTTATGTGCAACCCAACTGACATTAGAGTATGCTGCCTTATAAAGTCCCTTCATGCTATTATCCATTGTCCATTCCTCCCCACAATTATGATTCTTTCTTTCAGATATTTAGCTACTTCTTAAAGGAGTGTGGGAGGACCACATATTTCTGAATTTCACAGGTAAGTATAAGTACGTGTGAGATTCAACATATTTGAAATATGCAGCTCATTGGATGGGGAGTCCTTCTGATATAATGGTAAGAAATTTACAGTGTAGCACACACAACATATGCTATACCACTCTCACATTAAAGCCACTGCAAGGGATGAAGGATTTCAACTTGAGGCTATCTCTGAAAATGATGGACAAAGTGTTTGATTACCATTCCTTTATGTACAACCCAACTTACAATACAGCATATCTGCCTAACATAGTCTGTCCATTGTTGTGAGAGTCAGAAGTGGTCTGCCAAATTACAACCAGAGAGGTGGTAAATGTGCATAAATTCAAAGGATACCATCGAAATATACTGAGACTGCTCACACCTGTCGTATGTAAATATTTTATGTGTTGATAACACTGAGCAACACTTTCTTTCTATGAACTGTTATGAGAGGTGTTATGTAAATTTGCTTCACATTCACAGCAGATTCATTGCAACTGTGTCATAGACAAATGCAGCTTCAATACAGTAGCTGGGAACTACAAGATCTTCATTCACTTATGAGTTTAAAGAAATATAAAAAATTTAAACAGTGACTAAAAAGTAAATTATCTATTTTAAGCAGTTCCAAATTATATATTCATCTGTTTTACAAATATATCGTGAAAAAAGTGTATGAAACTCTCTGCCTATTAGCACATCTACATTTTGCTTTATAAGAGGAAACATCGTACAAAAAAGATGAAAACTGAATTGTGAAATAAATAAGTTTTGCAGTTGAAAAAGGTATTTGGTTCAATTAGAGTTTGTACTAAGCATAAAGAAAACATCCATTCATGTGCATGAACTTAGTAGTTCATGCAAGATAGTAGCATACTATCTATTCCTTCTCTTTACATATGAGGGTCACTCCAAAAGAAATGCACACTATTTTTTTTTTTTTTTAATCCATCTTTTATTCTACACGTCTGAAACTTTTACAGTGTGTAGATACATCCTTTAGGAACAATATTTTCATTTCTCCACGTGATTTCCATCCCTCTCAACTGCCTTATACCATCTTGGAACCAGTGCCTGTAGACCCGCACGGTAAAATTCTGGACCAACCTGTTGGAGCCACTGTTTGGCAGCGTGCACAAGGGAGTCATCATCATCAAACCTTGTTCCACGAAGAGAGTCATTCAGTTTCGCAAAGAGATGATAGTCACATGGAGCCATGTCAGGACTGTAAGGCGGGTGTTTCAGTCTTGTCCATCCGAGTTTTGTGATCACTTCCAGGGTTTTTTGACTGACATGTGGTCATGCATTGTCATGCAACAGCAAAACATCCTGCTTTTGCCAATGTGGTTGAACACGTCTCAGTCGAGCTTGAAGTTTCTTCAGTGTTGTCACATATGCATCAGAATTTATGGTGGTTCCACTTGGCATGATGTCCACAAGCAAGAGTCCTTCGGAATCGAAAAACACCATAGCCATAACTTTTCCAGCAGAAGGTGTGGTTTTGAATTTTTTTTTTCTTGGGTGAATTTGCGTGATGCTACTCTTCATCTCTGGTGAAAAATGATGGAGCCATGTTTCATCACCTGTCACAATTCTTCCAAGAAATTCATCCCCATCATTCTCATACTGTTCCAAAAGTTCACTGCATACCATTTTTCTTGTTTCTTTGTGAGCCACTGTCAACATGCTGGGAACCCATCTGGCACAAACCTTTTTTAACGCCAACACTTTCAGTATTCTACAAACAATTCCTTCTCCTATCCCAACATAGCGTGACAATTCATTCACTGTGATGTGTCTGTCAGCAGTCAACAATTCGTTAACTGTCTGCACATTGTCTGGAGTGTGCGCAGTACGAGGCCTGCTGCTCTGAGGATAATCCTCAATATTGCCGTGCCCGCTTTCATCACGTAACCTGCTTGCCCACCGACTAACTGTACTGTGATCGACAGCAGCGTCTCCATACACTTTTTTGAACCTCTTGTGGATGTTTCCCACTGTCTCGTTTTCACAGCACAGGAATTCTATGACAGCATGTTGCTTCTGACAAATGTCAAGTGTAGCAGTTATCTTGAAGACATGCTGTGATGGTACTACTCACGGGAACAAGTTGAAGTAAGTTTGAAAACAAGCGGGAAGGATGTATCTACACACCATAAAACTTTCACACATGCAGAATGAAAACTGTATTTTTACAAAAATAGTGTGCATTTCTTTTGGAGTGACCCTCATATATCACTTGTTGTTATTCATATATAAAGATTAGTACACACTAAACTATTTTCATTTTGACCACAACTACAGCATTTACCACAGAGAGAATTTGAAACTCCTGATACACCATTTGAAACTCTATGCTCAGATAAAAGTGTAGATGGGGTCAGAAATTTACAGTAAAACAAATGGCAGTAATATTTTTAACACTGAGACTGGTTCACTGAAAAGATTACTCTTTCCTCGTCTGGTGGAAAAGTGTTATCATCCAGTTGAAGAACTCATTGAGGGCAGTTTCATATTTTGAATAAGGTAAGTATACATCTTATTTCTGTCTACTGGAAACTGTAGTTTATGTTTATGTGGCAGTATCTCAGAAACTTGTATACATGGGTGTGCTGAAAAGTACTGTCTCCAAATTTTTTATTCTGTTCTCAATATTGGGTCAGGTATTACATGTCATGCATATTACTTAACCAACTTTCTCACTTTGCTGACACATGTAGCAACCCCCTACTGCTAGAGGGCTTTGAATTTCAGCATGTAACAGGGAGATGTGCAATGTAACTATGTCAGTGCATGAGAAACAGGTACTATTACATCCTCAGAAAACTGAAAGCATGAATTCAATGAGTTTTTCCACACATGGAGCATCATCTCGTAGAGCATGATAATGCCAGACCACACATGAGTGCTGTGACATCTGTAACAATCTGACACATTGGGCTCCCTGTCATCAATCATCCTCCATATGATCCCAACTTAGCCTCATCTGATTTTTATCTGTTAAAAAAAAAAAAAAAAAAAAAAGTTCTTTATTGTAAATCTTGAGATGCCTCCTACACATCAAATGAGATGATTTGAAAATTGTGCATTATGAGTTGAATGAATCACATTTCAAATTTCACTGTTAAGCTCAAGTAAAATTTTAATTAACGTCTTATCATAGCTGCTCCAGTTGACTTACATATTTAAGATCTAATTCCCTCCCATTGTGTTTCTTTTTCACAGTAAATTCAAGTTCTCTTCTGGTCTTTCTTTCTTTTTTTGTTTATAAATGTGTATATAAAAGTAAAACCTGATTTAACATCATTTGTTTAAATGGTATCCTCACCAAAATTTGAATAAGAAGGCAGAGACACATTTAAAATGTTTCTTCATTGAGTAGCACATAGTTTAGACTGCAGTGTTCCTTAGGTGTCAGACTACAATTTATGAGGCAAGCATTTACAAAGTTAGTAAAATTCAGTTACATCTTGCATTTCAAAAAGACATTTTTAATATCATTAACTTTCTTAAAGCACAGCACTACACGATGCAGACTGGGTCAGTAACAAAGTGAAGCAGATGTCCCCTAGTACCAGTGTGTGAGTGTGCCAAAATCATGTGCAGCATTATTACCGTCTTGAGTGTGGAACTATAACACTAGCAGAGATAGAATATTCTCCCTTGCCTTGCGTGCTTTCAATAACTGAAACCTACATTGTCAAAGATCTTTTATTTACAACTTCAAGTGGGTATACTTCAATTGAGATACATTTATGGCCATATGCTCCCATGATTTTTTTATCCTCTAAATGATCATTTCCTGTTGTTTGTCCACATTTTGTAAAATCAGTCCTTATACCCACAATCTCTACGGGATATATGTGTAGGAAGCTGTAGAGTATGCATAGATCCTGCCCTGAAACACATTCCTGAAGTTTCCTAAGCAGCTTCTTGTGAGATGCATGCCTTTCTTTGTGTGTCTGCAAGTTAAAATGAATCAAAATTTCTGTTACACTCTTTCACCAGTCACAAATGCATGTAAACATTCTCAAACACTTCTTTATGTATTGTGTATCAAACAGGGGACCTAGAAACAATGGAGAGGCTTCATCCCCCGCTGTAGCCCTCAGTGGTTCACAACCCCACAATAGACCTCAGCAGTCCACCTACCCCAACACCGCCCCACACCGAACCTAGGGTTATTGTGCGGTTCAGCTCCCAGTAGCCACCGCTACTGGTAATAATACAATTTACTATGTCATTTATGTAATGTACCAAAACTACCAAATTATAGGTTTGGTAGAGCGCTACTCTCATAACAGCACCATCTATGAACAACTTGAAACTGCAACTGGTAGGTATACCATCAGTGAAGTCATTAACCTGTAACATAAACAGCAACAGTCCTATGGGACTCCTCCAGGGCATGCCAAATATCGTTTAAGTGACTATGGATGATGCTCCATGTGCTGTGTCCTGCCTCTGAGGAAATTTTTGATCCAGTCATTAACCTGATAAGCTCTCCCATAGGCCTATATTTACTCTAGAAGGCACTGATGTGACACTAAATCAAAAGCCATTCAAAAGTCTAGAAAACCAAACTGACTTGGTTTCCCCTATTCATGACACTGGAGAGATCATGTGTAAAGTGAATGAGTTGAACTCTGCATAATTAAAGTTTTCAGATTCAATGGTAATTTCCTTGAAGAAGGTTATTTTGTTGCAAGTAAGTCACAACGTTTGAAATCAGAATTTGTTCTAGTGTTGAGCTATAAATATATGTGAATAATATAGGGTTATGTAGATCAGTACTACTTCTTTTTCCTATCACAGGACTATATCACTGCTCAAGACATTCTCTCTATGCAAGGTTCATGAAATGAGATAATTCACTTGCAGATTTTGTACAGAACTCAACAGTTGCTACTTATGGCCCTCAGTCCATTTGGATTTTAATAACTGAGGCTGATTTTCTAAACCTCCAACACTGTTCATTACGTGAGTCACCTTCTCATCAGTATGAGCACTAAAAGATGACAAAATTACCTGAATTTCCTTTGAAAAGGAACATTTGAATCAAGAATTCAACATTTTGCCTTTTGTTCTGTTATTTTATAACTACTTCTTGGTTTATCCACCAGTGTCTGCACACTGATTACATCACAGCACCAATCAGTTCACTGAAGGGATTTGGAGTGTTGTCTTCTGCAGTGTTTACAACCTAATTGTCTTCATTTATCAGTCAAGTCCTTATTGGTTTGTAATAATCTGTTCTGAATTAGTCTAAAGTTCTCTGACACAATGACTTCACATAATATGATTTTGTTATTAATTTGATTAAGTTCAGATCTCAGATAATACTTTATGGCTCCAAGATACTTTAAATCAGACTTAGCAAGCAGTTAATCCTGTATTCATTTCGTTGTTTCCAGGTCTGCTGAAGTGATTGTAATGTCATTAACAGAACTGTGTGGTAATAATGAATGTTTTCTATTATGATCTATGAAGATACATCAATCTGAGTTTGTTGTATTAACAATACAACTGACTTTAGAGTTGTGTTTAACTTAGATCCTCATTGTCAAAACCATATAAAGACTAAGGTTGCATGATTTTGTAAAATCAAAGGAGTGACATACAATGTAGGCTTTCACAGCCAGTATTGTCTTCACTTAAAACTTCCCAGCTGATAGGCTGTGCGTGGTTGATGTATAAAACTCCCCTGACATTTCGTCTCTGACTGCGGGAGATATCCTCTGAGGTAAAGGGGAGAACTGCAAAGAGAACTCGAGGAAGTGCCGATTATATAGGCAGTACAGAGGGCACCACTGTTCATCACACGGCATCAGCTATGAGATTGTCTTTGGTAATGACAACATTCTCGATTGAAAGTAATCGATCGTCACACTTGTGGTGCAACATTGACACCCAAATCATCTTTCCTGTTAAAGTTATTACAGTGTTTATCAATCTCGATAGCCTCTCTATACATATGTGCATAATAATGCGATGTTTTAGATATGACGCTTGTCTTGCTGAATTTTATTTCATGATCACCTTCCTGGTAAACATGCTCTGCTACAGCCAATTTATCCATGTGATGCAGGCGGCAGTTCCTCTTATGTTCAACACAAGGGGTGTTCACAGTTATCTTTGTGGAACTGATAGAAACCTGTCCACAACTACAAGAAATTTTATATACCCCCGGTGTAGCCAAAGGGTGTCATGCATCTTTTGCTGATCTTAAACATTCTTTTATTTTCCTGGTGGGTATGAAAATAGTTTCCACCCCATACTTGCTTAAAACTTTCCCAACGTGATCTGTGACCTTACTAATGAATAGGAGAAAAACCATGCCCTTGGGCAACTGTTGTTTGTCGTTGCTCCTGATTCTCTGCCTAGAATGAAGTGCTCGATCTATATCCTTGCTAGAATAGCCATTGTTCACGAAAGTTGACCATGGATGTTCAATCACATCTTTTAAATAAACAGGTTCACAAATTTTGTATGGCCTGTCTACCGAGGTTTTCATTACAACTCTTTTTTGTCTAGGGTGTTGGTTTGCCGCTTTACCTCGGAGGATGTCTCCTGCAGTCGGATATACATCGACCATGGCATATCAGCCTGGAAGTTTTAAGTGAAGAAAGGTGTGACAGCTCATTATCTGTTCATAACAATATTTTCAAAACTAAAATATACACATGTATCATACAAAAAGTACATAGCCCTTCCATATATTTATTGGAGTGCACAAAATATTAATAGTGCAGTAGTACAAATCTAAAGAACACAAAAAATATACACTCCTGGAAATTGAAATAAGAACACCGTGAATTCATTGTCCCACGAAGGGGAAACTTTATTGACACATTCCTGGGGTCAGACACATCACATGATCACACTGACAGAACCACAGGCACATAGACACAGGCAACAGAGCATGCACAATGTCGGCACTAGTACAGTGTATATCCACCTTTCGCAGCAATGCAGGCTGCTATTCTCCCATGGAGACGATCGTAGAGATGCTGGATGTAGTCCTGTGGAACGGCTTGCCATGCCATTTCCACCTGGCGCCTCAGTTGGACCAGCGTTCGTGCTGGACGTGCAGACCGCGTGAGACGACGCTTCATCCAGTCCTAAACATGCTCAATGGGGGACAGATCCGGAGATCTTGCTGGCCAGGTAGTTGACTTACACCTTCTAGAGCATGTTGGGTGGCACGGGATACATGCGGACGTGCATTGTCCTGTTGGAACAGCAAGTTCCCTTGCCAGTCTAGGAATGGTAGAACGATGGGTTCGATGACGGTTTGGATGTACCGTGCACTATTCAGTGTCCCCTCGACGATCACCAGTGGTGTACGGCCAGTGTAGGAGATCGCTCCCCACACCATGATGCCGGGTGTTGGCCCTGTGTGCCTCGGTCGTATGCAGTCCTGATTGTGGCGCTCACCTGCACGGCGCCAAACACGCATACGACCATCATTGGCACCAAGGCAGAAGCGACTCTCATCGCTGAAGACGACACGTCTCCATTCGTCCCTCCATTCACGCCTGTCGCGACACCACTGGAGGCGGGTTGCACGATGTTGGGGCATGAGCGGAAGATGGCCTAACGGTGTGCGGGACCGTAGCCCAGCTTCATGGAGACGGTTGCGAATGGTCCTCGCCGATACCCCAGGAGCAACAGTGTCCCTAATTTGCTGGGAAGTGGCGGTGCGGTCCCCTACGGCACTGCGTAGGATCCTACGGTCTTGGCGTGCATCCGTGCATTGCTGCGGTCCGGTCCCAGGTCGACGGGCACGTGCACCTTCCGCCGACCACTGGCGACAACATCGGTGTACTGTGGAGACCTCACGCCCCACGTGTTGAGCAATTCGGCGGTACGTCCACCCGGCCTCCCGCATGCCCACTATACGCCCTCGCTCAAAGTCCGTCAACTGCACATACGGTTCACGTCCACGCTGTCACGGCATGCTACCAGTGTTAAAGACTGCGATGGAGCTCCGTATGCCACGGCAAACTGGCTGACACTGACGGCGGCGGTGCACAAATGCTGCGCAGCTAGCGCCATTCGACGGCCAACACCGCGGTTCCTGGTGTGTCCGCTGTGTCGTGCGTGTGATCATTGCTTGTACAGCCCTCTCGCAGTGTCCGGAGCAAGTATGGTTGGTCTGACACACCGGTGTCAATGTGTTCTTTTTTCCATTTCCAGGAGTGTATATTTATCACTTTCAAGGGCCAGCCAGTCAGATCCAGACTGAATCTATTTGAATTTCACTGAACTTTGGCATGTTTTGATAAATGAACAGATCATGCTTTCAAAGTTCCCTGTCATCTGGAATTCTGCCTTAATTAAATCTGTTGAACATTTGTTTCATGTGTCACATCACTTATTCTTCATAAATGACAAGATCTGCTCTACAAAGACAATGGAGCTATGGATCCTGAACAAAAATCTTACCCCTTGGAAACATTTGGTACACCTTGCTCAGATACAGAATTTAACTCAGTTTGCAACATAATCACCATCTTTATTCACACTGCTGCTAACATAATCTCGATGGCTGCTGAACTCCTCATACAGGAAATCTATGTTAATATTTTCACTTAGGTGGAACAGTTCTACACCTTTTCAAAGTCTTGGATATGATAGAATCCACAAGAGATTTTTCTGGCCAGGTTTATTTAGGAGTGTCTGTCACTATGTGTCGCACTGTCGAGAGTGCCAGAGGAGAAAGGCACTTCCTCAAAAACCACCTGACCAACTCATACCAATTCCACCAGCTGAAATGCCTTTCGAGAATGTTGGGATTGACCTCCTTGGACGATTTTCAAAGTCTGCTAGTGGCAATAGATGGATTATTGTTTGCACTGATTATCTGACATGCTATGGCATTACAAAAGCCATGAAAACAGCCGAAGCATCCGAGGTAATCAAATTCATTGTGGAAGACATTGCATTAAAACATGGTACCCCAAGGTCATTAATTATGGATCAAGGGAAATATTGTGACAAAGATAAACCGTCAGTGCAACATTACTCATCACAAGATGACTGCCTACCATCCATAAACTAATGGGCTTACTGAACGCCTTAATAAGACCTTGGCCGACATGCTATCAATGTTCATCAATGTTGAGCAGAGCAACTGGGATGAGGTGCTACCTTTTGTGACGTTTGCCTACAACACCACAAAGAAGACACAACAGGATTTATGTGATTTTTCCTGGTGCATGGGTGTGAGATGACTATGATGATGGAAACTGTGTTTCTGTTATGTCCTGATGACATGGATGACGTCTACATTGGCCATGTGTTAACCAGAGCTGAGGAAGCTTAGCGGTTAGCTCAACTGTGCACACTGCAGGCTCAAGAAAATGATAGCTGAAGGTATGACGTGAGCCATCACCCTGTTGTCTACCAGCCTGGTGACCTCGTTTGGGTCTTCATCCCTGTCTGGAAGGATGGTCTCTCTGAGAAGCTCCTCAGGCGCTACTTTGGACCTTATAAGGTTGTAAGACAGTTGTCTGATGTTACTTATGAAGTTGAGTATTTTGACCCCAACACAAGACGACAAAAGATTAGAGATACGGTCCACGTCCTTTGAATGAAGCCCTATAAGGATCCTGCAACCCAGGATAAATTTGAAGCTCCAGCGACAGGCAACAAGCGGAAAGGTGATGAAGAGTGTGGCAGCAAAAGAAGTTCTCAGATCACCACCTGGGTGAGAATCAGTCATCAGGAGTCGGAGTATGCAGGACCAATGACTCATTTCCAGACTAGGAGGATGTAACACTGGGATGCTGTTCACTTAAAGAAGGAGCAATGTTGCACAAGAAGCTGAGTAGCACAATGGGGTACTGGTTATGATACTAAACTGTTGCATGAAGGGTCATGAGTTCAAAACTCACCTGGACTACAATTTTAATTCTGTATTCAGTTCGAGTAGATTCAAGAAGTATTCACAAATGTCAAGAATCATTGTACTGGAATGTTCTGTAGCTGTATATATAAAGGCTGGAGGCAGTTCACTCCATACTCTTGCATGTGCAAGTGCTGAACAAACATTCGTTAAGTGAAGTTAGTGCTCGTCATTCATCTAATTACACCTTCTTCTACATGACAATATGTACAGATAACCAAACTATTAGTGCTGTCACTGAAACTAAATTTCTTAGGATTTGTATCCAGGGAAAGCTTAAATGAGGCTCTCATATCACATCCCTAAATTCAAAACTAGCAAAAGTAAGCTATGTAGTAAGAATTCGTTGCCACAATACTACTACATTCAATACTGAAGTATCATTCTCTGGGGAATGTACACCAAACCATAACAGTTTTCAGCAAACAAAAGGCAATTATAAGAATAATGAAACAAGTGATCAGCAGTAAACCATGCAAACCTTTCTGTAAAGATTTAAAGAACTTACCCCATCCCTGCATTTATGTACTGGAAGTAGTCATGCATGTCAAAAAAAATATACTGAGAAAAGGAAAACCTTTTTTCTCAAAATAAAATTGTCTGTGAGTACAGTACCTGGTCAGACAGTGACATACATGTTAATCATTGTAATACCACATTATGCCAAAAAGGTGTATATCATGCAGGAACAAAAATATACAACAGATTACCAAGACATATAAAATCTCTTCTTGAACTAGTTATAAGTGTACAGTATTTAATAAAATTTGTAATTTTTTTTAAAAAAAAAAAAAAAAAAAAAAAAGAAAACTTTTTTTTCTATTTCTGATAAAAAATATTGTGATCCTAGTTGTATTTTGAGTGCTGAATTGAAAACTGTTTTTGGTTTTTTTCTGTCAGGGATAGTTTATGAGTAATTGCAATTTCATTTCTCTTTTCAGTTTCTGATATAGTGCAGCAAACGTGAGGTGAAATTCGACAAACAAATGCACATCTTTATGATGTTATAAGTTCATCACATTAATGGAGGGTGGGATCTAACATCTAACACAGTAACCTTTGTGTATACACTTTGAAGCATTTATTTGACATGAGAAATTACAGAAAATTGACAAACAATGAGCCACTGCCTTGTAATGCACATAACTTTTTTCTCTTGTATTGTGAATCTTTCTTCTCTCGAATGATATTCCAGCAATAATCTGCTAACATAGAAGGTACCCACTTCCTTTCATAGCGTCTTTCTATGGTAGAAATGTCTTTATGGAATCTTTCCCCATGTTCATCCGATACGTCACTACAACTCTCTGTGAAGCAGTCCAGATGAGAGTCCATCATATGTACCTTCAAAGACATATTGCACCCCGAATCCTGATATGCTTTGATCATATCCTTCACCATTGCTTTGTAGTTAGTAGCTTTTCTTCTTCCGAGGAAGTTTCCCGACACCATCTTGAAACAGTCCCATGCGGTTTTTTCTTCATCAGTTAAATATCCTTCAAAATTTGCATCTTTCTGCAGCTCCATGATTTGTGGGCCCACAAAAACACCTTCCTTTATTTGTGCAGCTGAAAGATGGGGGAATTTGGTAGCTAGATATGCAAACCCACAGCCTGTTGGATCCATGGCCTTCACGAATTGTTTCATCAGGCCAAGTTTGATGTGAAGCGGTGGAAGTAGTATATATTCAGGAGCTACCAGACTTTCACGTTGTACATTCTTTTCACCAACTTTCCATCTTCACTTAGGCCATTTCTTTTTCACGTAGTGAGATTTTCTGTCTCGACTATCCCACTCGCAAAGGAAATAGGCATACCAATTGTGTAGCCTTGTTGCATTCCCAGTACCATAGCAATTACCTTGAAATATGCACATATTTTCCATTTGTGTTCATTGTATTTTAATGAATTTAGCATCCTTTGTATGAATTCGTAATTCTCTTTTGTCAAACTAGCATAAGCTACTGGAACAGAGGGTATTTTATTTCCATTATGGAGCAAATCACCCTTCAGACTTGTTTTCGATGCATCTATGAAAAGTCTCCACTCCTGTGAAATATAAGGGAAGTTCAGCACTTTCATCTGGCCAGCAACGTCACTGCAAAATGTCAGTGCTTCGTCAGTTGAAAAATAAGAAATAAAGGCATGTTCTCTGGGCCTGAACACACTGATTTTAGTACTTCGGTGCAGTAGATTACACTCTTATAATCTTGAACCAAGCAGCTGCGCCTTTTGTTTACTTAGTCCTAGGTCACGTACTAAATCATTCAAATCTGCCTGTGTTAACAAATGTGGCGATGACTCGCTTGTGCAGTGATATAAAGAATCATCATCTGTGATTTCTTCAGTACTACTTATTTCACTGTCACTCGGAATTTGACCTCGAGCTCTTTAAGGTACTGGAAGGTTGTCGGAATGCTGCACTGGCATTCTCGCTGAAGGCAGATCTGGGTAAACAATCTGCCTCTTTGACTCTTTGTTTGTAAAAACCTGAATTTTTGTTAGACAGAAATAACAATCAGTAACATGATCCTTAGGCTCCCTCCACACCATGGGAACAGCAAACAATGCCACATTCTCATTCTCTTTATTTTTCCACCACTGAATTAGTTTGCAGTAACAAGTAGCACAACAGAAATGTGGTGCCTATTCTTTATCTTGGTCTCCTACCTCTACTCCAAAGTAATGTTTGTATGCTTTCTTTATGACTGAAGAAATTTTCTTCCTATTTCTGGCAAAAGTGAACTTCCCACAGATGTAGCAGAAGTTGTCCGACTTATATAGACATCCACGACGACGTGGCATTTCTGCAAATTTAAAAATACCACTTTGGTAATACACCTGTATTAAATTAATAGTAGGGAACTAGAGGAACACTGATGTGTAAAAACAAGTAGTCGTTTTAACTTCAGCACCAAGCTCAATCAGTTTACACACAGGAACTAAAAAATTCAACCGTGCTCGGAAATATGACAGACAGTTACTTGTCAGCCAAAACACCCACTCGTTAATACTGACACAAATTGCGGCTAACACCACTGTTGTAAACTCGATGCACCTACCCCTAGGAGGCATGAAGCATTACTGCCGAGGCAGCAACTGGCTGTCGCCGTTCGAGTTAATGAGATGTTTCAGGTGGTCTTAATGACATAGGTGTGGCGGGGGATAACCTAATGATGTCTGATTCTTCCCACCTGCTGTTGCACAAGAAATTATCACGTTATATCACTACTGGATGCGGCAACATACCCGTATTTCTCTATAACGTCTCTGTGTTTGCCATGAATTGTGACTATACATATATATACATATTACATAAAAAGTATCCCTGACAACGATATTTTATTTACATATTTGAATTTCCCACAGTAAAATGGTCTAGAAGCAAATACTTTAATATAAGAAATAGAACCCATGTCGAACAGTGTTATTAACTGTATAGATCCAATTTGTTATAAAAATTTAAATGAGGTGTGTTTCATGTTTGTAAAACCAACAACTAGAAAGGTTTTCTGTCCAATATCCTGTGTACAATATATGTACTGAAAAAGAGATTTGTATGGACAAATAAACAAATAAATTAATTAAATAAAATATACTACTGCTGATGGTAAGTGTGTGTTCAAGGAGACCAAACAACTAAGGTCATGTCTCCCGCCCATCCCCAGAACAGAAGCAGAGCACTCAGTCTGTGTATAGAGTAAATTTTATGTGCAAGTGTGATAAAGTGTTCTAAACATTATTGTAGCCCATATCTGAGGTGGAACATTGAAACCAGCCCTGGGAACCAGCTCTGAATTGCAGACCTATATCACTAACATCATTTTGCAGTAGGGTTTTTGAACATAAACTGTGTTTTAATATTTTGAATTACTTCAAAGAAAATGATTTATTGACAAACAGCCAACATGGATTCGGAAAAAAAGTTGTTGTTGTTCCTCACAAGAAACTTCTAATCAAATTGCATGCCAATGGAGTATTATTTCATTTGTACAACAGGATTCATGATTTCTTGTCAGAGAGGTCACAGTTCATAGTAACTAGCAGGAAGTAATTGAGCAAAACAGAAGTAATATCTGGCAGCCTCAAGGAAGTGTTATAGGCCCTCAGCTCCTGATCTACATAAATATTTTAGGTGACAATTTGAGGAGCCCTCTTAGATTGTTTGCAGATGATGCAGGCATTTACAATCTCATAGGGTCATCAGGTGATCAAAACCAATTGCAAAATAGCTGCTGATAAACCTTTCTGGATGTGAGGTCATGTTCCAAGAAACTCCTCTGTTCCTGAGGTTTCATCCAGGACTGCAGTGGGCATCCTCAGAGGTACTTCTCTGTTAAGTCCTGCCGACTGACTGGTCAGTATCAGGATGATTTTAAAAGGAAAGAGGAGGCAATGAAACATAGTGACCTATGGAGAGTAGCTCTGCAGAATCACTAGACAATTTTATCTTTGACAAGATGGCAATCAATAGTTAAGTTTTATCTTAGACAGGGATTATCTCTGCTCATCACATGTTTCTTTGGCTATACCCCATTTCCTACAGTACATATGTCACTCTCAGATGTCCGACCAGTCAGTCAGCAAGACTCAGTGGAGGAGTGCCTCTGAGGATGTCCAGCACAGTCCTGGATGAAATGTCAGGAACAGAAGAGTTTCTTAGACCACAACCTCATAGCCTGAAAGGTTTACCAGCAGCTGTGTCATCTGGTCATGCAAGCCATCATTCTATGAATTGCAAAATAATTTAGGAAAGATATTTGTATGGTTCAGTATGTGGCAACTGACTCTAAATAATCAAAAGTGTGAAGTCAGCCACATGAGTAACAAAAATAAGCTGCTAAATTTTGGTTACACAATAAATCACACAAATCTGAATGTTGTAAATTCAACTAAATGCTTAGAGATTACAATTATGAATATCTTAAATTGGGATGATCATATAGAGTGTTGTGTGGAAAGCAAACCAAAGACTGTGATTTTTTGGCAGAACACTTAGAAAATGCAACAGGTCTACTAAAGAGACTGCTTGCACTATGATTATCTGCCTTCTTTTGGGGTTGCTGTGTGGTATAGTATCCAGATCAGATAGAACTGACAGAAGACATTGAAAAAGTTCAATGAAGAGAGAGATTGCCACAGATATGATATGTGAATTGGGGTGACAATCACTAAAACAAAGACACTTTACTTTGCAGTAGGACCTTCTCATGACCATCAACTTTCTCCTCAGGGTATGAAAATTTTTTTTCCCCCCCACCTACATAGGGCAAAATGCTCATCATAAAAAATAAGAAAAATCGGAGCTTGGACAGAAAGTTTAAAATGTTCTTTTTTCCTGCACACTGTTTGAGAATGGAATGGCAGAGAAATAGCTTGAAGGTGTTTTAATGAACCCTCTGCTAGGCACTTAATTGTGAATTGCAGAATAATCATGCAGATGTAGATATGCACCTAGTGGAATGTGGTAATCTGCCTAAAAACTACATCCATGCTGGCTGGCACACTGATCCCTTGTCATTAAACTGCCAGGCAGATTAGATCTGGGACCAATGTACCTACCCTTCTGGAAGTGGTTGTGTTAATACATGTAGTTACCTGTATGGGTAAATACACTACTAATGTCAGATGCACAAATCCTTTTCCTTGGTGGTGGTGGTCAAGCAGACAGACGTGCAGAAGAAATTCCATAGACTTTGATAGGCAGGAGAGAAGTACCAGCAGGACTGAGTCTTTTAAGGCACATTGTGTGTCATGAATGGGTAGCTTGATAGGTGAGAACATTGAAGTTGCCACCGCCCTCTCCTTCCAAGATGGGAGGATTCAGAGTTGCTTTCTGGTCCGTCACACTGTTTGAAGGAAGTTTAAAATCTTCTTTATACTTCTTAGAGTCTGATCATATCTGTATGGATTGTTGCACTTTGGAGGCTTAATAAGTGCCTTACTTTCCTTGCTATTAGCCTCCATTAGTTGCATCTTTCATGTACCCTTATGAAACTGAAAAAAAAAATTCTTTTGAAATCTTCATAATTAGTGTTGTGCAAGTAGTTTTGATTTAGCTTCACTATAGCAGAACACAAATTATCAATAAATGCTTTGTACATTTCAGTAATACCTTTATGGTTCTATTCTCATGAATGCTTCCCTGATGGTGTCTTCACTGCACTCCATATCAGTTTGATTTTAGTCTGAGATTTATCTGTCCTACTTGCAGAGCTCGCACTCTTAGCTTCTCCAATAACATTTATTTAGATCTTACAGTACTTGTTGTAATGATGTAGTGCAAATGGTCCTTGATAGTTCTATAGATTCTGATGCAGTTCCCACTTTATTTTCCATGAGATTATGATTCCTCGCATTACCCACATTGTTTACCTGTCGCTATTGGTATAATGTTTTGTGTATCTTTGTGGAAGCAGCTTTTGCAAAATGTAATAAAAGTCTCTGTGAAAGCTTTGTATGTTAATACAGGGTGATTAAAAATTATGTTTCCACTGATATAATGAATCTGATCCAGCTTTTAAAATGTGTATTTAAATAAATTTAAATGACGGTTGCTAGAATTAGTAATTTACTTGTGGTCTCAAATTAGTTGCCATCGTGTGTAAAATACAGAAATTATTCCACGCTAAATTTGAAAAAATATGTATTTGGTACATATATATATACTCATTTCAATTGTGTGGTGACGTAATTCTGAATCACTTTGTATTTTGTAAAAACTGCCACATTGAGAATGGTAGATGTAACTGAACATAATTGTATACCACACATTAGGTATATGAGAGAACAAAAATGTTTATAATTGCATAACTGTATATGATCTCTGAGTTTGAGAATTCAGAATAATGTGGAGCCCCTATGTATAAGTACTACAATCATCACCTTTAAATATTATGTCACTCTCTTTAAAAAATTTGTTCAAACAGCTGGGGATCTTCACTATGCCATGCCAGTACATTTTTTCACTAATGTGCTTTGTGAACAATAATCATACAATTTACTTAACAAGCAGAGAATATCATGATTATGACAGAAGAAGTAAACATGATCTTTATGAGGATAATAAAATACTTTCTTTCAGTTTTTCACAAACCTTTCTGTGGTAAACCAAAAGTATTATTCATTGACTTTTGTTTTCTACTAGGTGTTATATATTCTAGGCACTTGGTGGACACTAATGAAATATTTAATGAAATTATGCACATAGTTAAGTTTGCCCGATCCTTAACTTAATGGCTGTTGCTGTATAACATATGAATGTCAAACAAATAATATGCAACTTTAAGTGGGATTATCACATTAAAGATTACTGCAGTTGTATTAATAATGTCTTTAAAAATACAGATTATAGGGAATAAGCTGTGGGAATGTGTGTCAGTGCTGTCAGTGAGTACTATAAGCAAGAGAACTGTTTTTCAGGAAGTTTATTATCAGTCTGTGATGGAGAATACATAAAAGCCATTATTATTTTCATTTTGTATTATTTGTATGCAGTAACACCAAATTTACAATAAATAATTTACAGGTAACAGAAATAATGTTCTTGTTTTTTAATCTCCACATAACAAACATAATAAAAATCATTTTAATGAAACACACTGCTCCCTCACACCTGTTTCTCTGTTTGTGGATTACTGTTTCAAAAATAATACGATACAGACATTTAAATGAGCCAAAAGTATTGGTTTACATGAAATAGGTAAGGTGATGAACTAGCAAAAGTTATAAAGGAGACAAAAACCGAAAATAAATATGAAGCTTATTCCTTTCATTCTTCCACATTTTCTAAATTGGTAGCAGCATTGAGTCCCTGTAATGTGTCAAAGCTCGGAGGTATAATACCCTTTTACATAAATCTATAAGATCTTTTTTCTTTTCTTTACTTATGCACAGAGGACTGTCATATGCTGGGAACAGAGTATTGTCTCCAGGTCCTGAATTTGAAGAATTTAGTAGGCTAGGTCTTTTCTTGGTGTGCAAAACTTGAAAGTCATGATCTTCATAGGAATACTTGAAAAACATCATGTCAAGCTGATCTTCTCTATATTTCATCCAAACAATCTTAATCCATTTCACAGTTTCTCCATTCTCAGCAGTTTTCCTATTCTGAACTATTTTCTTCTGAAGCTGGTTGAAATCTAAAATTTGAGTGTTACCCATTTCCGTCACTCTGTACTTGTTGGAGGTCATTTTTACAATTGTATACCAGCCGATGGGATCAAAAACATTCACATGTTTACTTTTTCTTTCCATGCTCACATGCACTGAGCCTACTTCCATCTGTAAATGTCCAGGCTCAAAAAAGCATTGGAATGTCCAGCGTATTCACTGCATGCAAACACATAGTGCTCATGTTGGTGTTCCTGCTCTGGCTCCCACCTGTATCAGAAAGCAAGGTTATTGGTTTTCCTTGTGTATGATTTTTCAAAAAGTCCCACAGACATGAAGCTATCTCTGTGGACCCTCTTTTTGCTGTTGTCTCATCCTACATGTAGCAATCAGTTTTGTTTTCTCTTACACTAAGAACTGTGAGATTGCACATGGAGAGCCTTCTTTTATAGAATACTGCCTTTGCATTCACTTTAGGGCAGTAAAGCACAGCTTGTAAGTCAAATTCAGCTAGTAAAGATTTGCCTTTTCTTGCACTTTCTTTCTTAATGTTCTTCAATTCCCTTGTCATTTCTTTCCTTTTCAAATGCTCTTCCTGTTCACTTTCAAAATCTTTGTCTTCCTTTTCCTCAGCTGAAAGGTGTGAAAACCTTAAACATTTATCACACATATCTTTTCGTGGCCTGTGGAATTTTGGATTAAATTCCTTTGTGTATACTTCCCTGTACAGTCATAATTTCTCGACTGTCTTTCCTTCCTCATAGCGTTGTTCCCAATATAACTCATATGTTATCTTAATACTCATATCAGCAGATAAATAATCTGCTGTACATCCTTTCCTCTTGTAATGAAGAAGTAAGGAAATCTCTTAATGTGTTTCCTGACATCCTCTTCTCTCTTTCTCAATTACATGATGTTCATCTCTTTTTTTAATAGTATTTCTTACAAAGATTTCAGAAATGCTAAATGTCTTGAGAAAAAACTGCATACACATTTGAATCTTATCAGATCTCTTTATTAGATAGAATTTCTTGGTCCTCTTCCTTTGTGAGTTATCCAATTGTGTCCTCACACTTTGTTTCTCTTCTGCTTCCACTAACTTACTTAGGTACTGCCTTTGTAGCTCAACTGATCCAAGATCCCAGTAGACTCTATGGATATTTTGTCTGTCTTGCTCAGTAAACTTACTGGTGTGCTGTTGTGGACATTTAGAGAAATCTCTTGGCTTCACGTTTCTTGCAGGAACTTTGGAATTCTTTCTAGAAATATATGCCCTACCATGCTGTCGATTGATTTTTCTTTGATTTCTTTTTCATTTCTCTTTAATTGCTACCCTTTTTCATTTTCTTGTTTTGTTACTATTCTCAGTACCAGCATTGTCATCTGCAATTTCCCCATCCTGGTTGTGATGATTTACTTGTGCACTAGTTGCAACCTCAGCAGTTTTTGTGACATTCTTTACAAGGGACATTGCACATTCAACACTGCTGTCTGTAACAATAATGTGACAGGTATTCAGAGAAAGGGAATAGAAAATTAACTGGAACTGCTATAGTGTCTAGTAATCGTTTGGATACTCACCAGAATCTGTAGTGTTGCCCAGTTTATAGGAAGGATCATCATCTGTATCTGGACCAATGAATGTCCTGAGCATCTCCACATCACGTTCTTCCTCAGCTGTGAATATAAACAATAATAATAATGACAACAGCAGTAATAGCAATAATAATAATAATAATGACAACAGCTGTAATAACAATAATAGTCATTATTATTATTATAGTACTTACTACCGAAATATATACACTAAGAAACAGGTTCTAATACTTACAACATTCCATTAAATTATGTTCCTTCTCCAGGCACATTTTCACCATCCTTCTTCCTCTGGACTCCATAGCGCTCCTACTCGCTTGTAAACCCATTCATAACTGAAACAGTATTTATCTTCCTTGTCAGGAAGTCGCATTTCGTTGTTGTCACAGAGTGATGGCGACAATGCTTCTAAAGAGAAGTAGCAAGAAAAAGCAACTCCTAACAGTTCTGTTAGGGTCAGAGAAACATAAGACCCAATCTGTTTCACAAATTAACACTGCATCCAGTGGTCTAAAAACAGATCAGCTCTTCCATCTGTCTGATCTTTGCTATTTTTTGTAAAATGTAGATACATTGAAAACTAAAACAGACACCACATAAGATAGAGTTACACTTGTTTTATCATAACGTAGGTCTTGATTCTGTGTACATTATGATACTAACAACTCAAAAATGGCAAAAATGTAGTTACGTCTGTCTGATCCTAAGTGGACGAACTTCCAATTAATGTCAAATTAGTCATTCAGAATATGATTTTTTTTAAAAAAAAAAAAAAAAAAAAAAAAAAAAAAAAAAAAAAAAAACTTAAACTTCATCTTCTGGATAAGTCTTTATGTTCTTCACAGGAAATTTTTGATATTGTCTAATAATTAGCGAAATGTGTTAAATTTTAAGCATTTGTATAAGAACTGACTCTGTAGGATTGATATATCAATTGTTGACAGAATGTTTTTTTATATGAATCAGAATGTAAGCCCTGTGATTTGTTTGTGTGACAATTATTATTACTATAATACATGTTATTATTTGAACACTTGGACATAGCTTTCCATGTATATGTTTACATATGGTTTAGACTGTAAGTGTCATAATCAAAATGGCTCTGAGCACTATGGGACTCAGCATAAGAGGTCATCAGTCCCCTGTAACTTAGAACTACTGAAATCTAACTAACATAAGGACATCACACACATCCATGCCCGAGGCAGGATTCGAACCTGCGACCATAGGGGTCACGTGGTTCCCGACTGAAGCGCCTAGAACCACTCGGCCTAAGGGTCATAACCATTTGGCCTACATGTTATTATTGTAACAACCTGACTCATTCTACATCCTAGTGATTCACTCATTTCAAGGATCCCTGGAACTTGAAAGTAAATAAATAAATAATAAAATAAAATGTATATGATTTCACTATGCTGTGTTAATATGAGTCCACAAAGGAACCACACTGTCTATGGAAGTACCATGCTGAAAAAGTCACTCACCAACAATATCCCATAAAAGATCAATGCGTGAAATTTCAGGTATACAGGTAGGTCAAGAAATACTTGTTGCATATTTGTCACCACATGTGGACAGACAATGTTGTGCTGAATAACAGAGTGTGTGGAACTGCATGCTCTAAGCCCTCCCTGAGTTCAGGCTGTCTCACTGTGTCCAACATTTTGGTATCCAGCACATGACATTGTCATTACTGTAGGGTAGATTGAAGAGATAGTAGGCTGGAAGTCTGCCACTCAGAATTCCAGCAGCAGTATTAACAAATCTTCTGTGGTCTGAGGCATTTGTGGTTTCTGGAAAATGAAAGCTAATGCAATGGAATGTGTCCCACCAGTCCAGCCTATACCAAATGATATAAAACCATCGGTGCAGACTGGTCAACATCTATTCAAGCATTCCAGAATTGAGCTGTATGGTTCATTATGACAGTATGGTCAGTGTGGGTAGCCTGTTCCCTGTAGCTGATCAGTTCATATCATTTTCTTCTATCCACTGTTTTTACACTTGCATCATTATCTTATCTGTATGACTTATATGAATCAAAACATAAGACAAATTCATTTCTCAGAGAGTGCTCATTCTCCTTTCCACAAACTCATTCACATGTCAACATTACACCATGCATTCAAAAAATCCTGAGAATGATTTTATAACCTAGCATACAAGCAATTCCAGTACAGTAACTACAGTGACAGCCTCAACTAACAACTGTAAACAACAGATGTGCTTTCAACAAGGCGCTTGTGATCAGGCTTTGTTAACTAATGGATGTGCAGCCATAGTGTGTCAACATCTTTGTATCACAAATTTCAATGGAGCAACATCTCTAAATCAAGTGTTCAGGACATTCTTCAGAATGTTTTGAAGAAGAGAAAATTGTGGGCAAAGTTTACCCTGCACACTTAGCCCCCAAACAAAAATAACAACATGTGGAAGCCTGCCATGACTTGATTTAAATGCAGAATACAGACAATTCTTTTCTGGAAAAAGGCATCATGGATGATGAAACTTGGTGTTATTAATAAAAAAAGTATCACAAAATGATGAAGGGCAGATATTCACATGAAGGTTCAATGCTTTGATGACACAACCAACATTCAAGTCAATGTGGTGCATGAGTTGAACACCACTCAAGAGAAGGATACTTATGGAAGTTTCACATGCTTGTATGAATGTTCTGTGCATTGTACTTGAGTGGAGGGTAGACTATATGGAGCACCTGAAGCATTAAAATCACAAAGTTAACATTTACCTACTTTTTATTAACCCAGTCTTGAAGCTTTAGGACTGACACCCTTTGATGTTGTTGAGGTGTGCTGGCACGTGATTTCAAATTTCTACCTTATCCACCTATCCTGTGTCTACTATACTTTACAGTCACATAAGGAAAAATGCTGAGAACTATTTCTCTACACTTTTAACCACCTATATCTGGTCTACTGTTCTGTATAACCTCCAAGACTAGATTCATTCCGACTATTCTTCCAGGTTGATTAAATTTTCATAAACATTAATTGATATCCTGTGAGATCGAGGATATGATCTGTTTCCACAGTTATTATTACAGTGATAATCACTTTCATTCTCTACTAAACAGCTTCAGATACAATGCAGCTGCAGAACAACCATTTGTTTCATGTGCTGCATGGAGTCCCTATAAGTCACTAAAGATTATATTATTACCTTTTAACTGATGTTTGCTTTGTTCTACTTCTCTAATAATGTACAAAATTTTTATTATTATTTTTTTAAGTTGTGAAGAAGTTTATGTACGATTTCTTGTTTCCTTTTGGATCCAAGGTTTGTTTGGGTTTCGAAAGCTGGTTTCCATCTCCCAGAGCCCTGTTACAAGTGAATATATATTAGATTAGATTAGATTAGTACTTGTTCCATAGATCATGAATATGACACTTTGTAATGATGTGGAATGTGTCATGTTAATAAAAGGTGTCTATACAAGATATTACATTACACAAAATATTACATGACACTAAATATTTTTAATTTTTATTTTATTTTATTTATTTATTTTTTTGTGTGGGGGTTGGGGACATTACCCACTTACTATATCCAAAAATTCATCTAATGAGTAGCAGGAGTTGCTATTAAGAAATTCTTTTAATTTCCTTTTAAATGCTATATGGCTATCAGTTAGACTTTTGATGCTATTAGGTAAGTGACCAAAGACTTTTGTGGCAGCATAATTTACCCCCTTCTGAGCCAAAGTTAGATTTAACCTTGAGTAGTGAAGATCATCCTTTCTCCTAGTTTTGAGCCATATACACTGCTAATACTTTTGAATTCATTCGGATTGTTAACAACAAATTTCATAAGTGAATATATATATTGTGAGGCTACAGTGAAGATCTCTAGCTCTTTAAATAAGTGTCTGCAGGATGATCTTGAATGAGCTCCAGCAATTATTCTGATTACATGCTTTTGTGCAATGAACACTCTTTTACTCAATGATGAGTTACCCCAGAATATGGTGCCATACAAAAGCAGAGAATGAAAATAGGCATGGTAAGCTAATTTACTGAGATGTATATTGCCAAAATTTGCAATGATCCTAATAGCATAAGTAGCTGAACTCAAACGTTTCAGCAGATCTTCAGTGTGTTTTTCCCAGTTCAACACCTCATCAATGCATACACCTAGAAATTTTGAATATTCTACCTTAGCTACTGATTTTTGATCAAAGTCTATATTTATTAATGGTGTCATTCCATTTACTGTGTGGAACTGTATGTACTGTGTTTTGTCAAAGTTTAGTGAGAGCCCATTTGCAGAGAACCACTTAATGATTTTCTGAAAAACATTGTTTACAATTTCACCAGTTAATTCTTGTCTGTTGGGTGTGATAGCTATACTTGCATCATTGGCAAAAAGTACCAGCTTTGCATCGTTGTGAATACAGAATGACAAGTCATTAATCCATTCTTGATTGTTCCCCAGTTTGAAAAATCACCAGTTTTTTGCATATTAAGTGAACTGCTTATTTCAACTTTCTGCACTCTTCCTGTTAGGTATGATTTAAACCATTTGAGCACTTTCCCATTCATACCACAGTACTTGAGCTTATCTAGAAGTATTCCATGATTTACACAAACAAAAGCCTTTAAGAGATCACAAAAAATCCCAACAGTTGACTTCCGGTTACTCAGAGCATTTAATATTTCATTAGTGAAAGTATATATAGCATTTTTCATTGAAAAAACTTTCTGGAAACCAAACTGACATTTTGTGAAAACTCTATTTTTACAAAGGTGTGAAGCTACTCCACAATACATTACTTTTTCAAGAATTTGGATAAGGCAGTCAGAAGAGAGATTGGGCAGTAGTTGTTGACATCAGACGTATCCCCTTTTTTATGCAGTAGTTTAACAATGACATACTCCAGTGTATCTGGAAAAATACCCTGGTTCAAAGAGCTATTACATATGTGGCTAAGAATCCCACTTATCTCTTGGGAACAAGCTTTTATTATCCTGCTGGAAATGCCATCAATTCCCTGTGAGCTTTTATTCTTGAGAGAGTTTATTATCTTGCTAATCTGAGAAGGAGAGGTGGGTGGAATTTCAATTGTATCAAATGGTGCGGGTAAGGTCTCTTCCATTAACTGCCTTGCTTCTTATAATGAACATTTAGATCCTATTTTCTCTACAACATTTAAAAATGATTATTCAAAATGTGTTCGACTTCTGGCTTGTTGTTTGTCAAATTAGCATTCACTTTGATGGTAATGCCGTCATCCTGTACTCATGGTTGCCCTGTCTCCTTTATAATAATATTCCAAATTGTTTTGATTTTGTTATCAGAGGTATTAATCTCAGACATGATGCACATGCTTCTGGACTTTTTAATAGCCTTTCTTAATGTAGCACAGTAGTTTTTATAGCATTTAGCTGTTTCTGGGTCATTTCTTGTTGTTATATACAGTTTCCTTTTGTGATTACAAGATATTTTTACTCCTTTAGTAAGCTAAGGTTTTTTGCATGGTTTCTTATAATTAGATTTAACTACTTTCTTGGGGGAACAGTTTTCAAATTCTCTTAGAAGTGTATCATGAAATAAGTTATATTTTAAATTAGCATCGGGTTCCTTGTACACCTCATCCCAGTCTAACTGCTGAAGATTTTCTCTGAAATTTCTAATTGTTAAGTCATTAATTGAATGCACAACTTTTGAGGATAGTTTTGAATTATTGAATGGAGCTATGTCATATACTGTAACTAGTTGAGCACCATGATTAGAAAGGCCATTCTCAACAGGACAAGAATTTATGTTTTTAAACTTATCTAGGTCTATAAAAGTGTTATCCATCAATGTGCTGCTGTCCTTTACTACCCGAGTAGGAAAATTAATGACAGATGTCAAATTGAAAGAACCGAACAACACTTCCACGTCATTCTTCCTATTACCCTCTTTCAGTGACTCAACATTGAAGTCCCCACAAATAATAATTTGCTTTCCCCTATCTGACAGATAGTGCAACATGGCATCCAAGTTTTCCAGAAGTAAATGAAAGTTTCCTGAAGGGGACCTATATACTGATACAATTCTAAAAGAGCCCTCCTTAAGTTTAAGTTGACAGGCAAATGCTTCTATATGTTGCTCTAGACAAAACGTTTTTGTATCTAAGCTTTTTACACAGTGATAACTTTTGACACATATAGCAACTCCTCCTCTCACCTTATTCTACCTACTCATATGTGCAACTAGTTTATAACCACTGATATTTACCTTTTCCATATCAGACACAATGTGATGCTCAGACAGGCATAGTATATCTATTACATTATCAGATTCAATGTCATCTAAACAAACCAGGAGCTCATCTAATTTATTCTTCAGACAATATTTTGGTGAAAAATTGTAACATTATTTTTTACTTTACTTTTGCGAGAATCTACTTTTTTCTTTAATCCACCAATATTTTGGTTAAATATGGTAACATTATTATTTACTTTCCTGTTGTGAGAATCTTGTGAGTTTTGGACCTCTTTAGCAGCTGCCTGCCTGAACTTCTCATTGGACACTGATATTAGTCTAAAAAAGAGGTACATCCATGTGTATTAGTATCCCCCCCTTTTGGATTTCGCTAACAACCCTGCCAGTTTACCCTTCCCTTTCCTACTGAGGTGTTGGCCATGCCTTGTGAAAACCCCCCTATCAATAACTCAGAAAGCAGCAGCTTCCTTCAAACTAGTAGTTTTTATGTTAATTTACTAGGTTAAATTTAAAAGATGTAACCATAAATACTATAAACAAAGTAGTGCAGGTTTATTGTCAGTACAATATATAAATTATGTTTCTATGAGTTACTTCTGTTTTACTAAAGTATGTTTTGACTCATTCACTATGCCTGGAGATCCTTCTCCTACTTGGTATTTATTGAACATAAATGAATCAATGAACAACCAACTACAACTAATGTGATTCTTGAGTTTCTCCCGGCGTATTTGATAATCAAAATATCCACGGGTGTGCTGCCAGTCTATAGTGTCACGAGGGAGGAGGTAGGCACTGCATTTATTCCATACACAGGCGCACTCTCGGGGAAAATCGCCCACATTCTGAAGAAACACCGGGTCGGAACTGTGTTTTGTCCTCCAAATAAAACTCGTGCACTGGTAGGGAGCGCCAAAGATGACCTCGGTTTGAGGAAGGCCGGCGTGTACCAGATTCCGTGTCAATGTGGCAAGTCGTATATTGGTCAGACGATGCGTACCGTCAAGGATCGATGCCGTGAACACCAGAGGCACACTCGACTGATGTATCCGAGCAAGTCGGCGGTCGCTGAACATTGTTTGTCGGAAAATCACGCCATGGAGTATGACCGCACGAGGATTCTGGTACAGACGTCGAGATACTGGGACAGCCTTGTTAGAGAGGCCATCGAAATTCGCACCAAAGATGACCTCATTAACCGTGACTGTGGCTATAATCTTAGCAAGGCTTGGGAACCAGCGATTGGATTAATCAAGAGTAAATCGAGCAAACGTATAGCTGTGACGACCACGGCGGACAGAGCCATCACACCGACGTCATCTCAGACGCCGTCGCAATCTGTTCCACCGCGCGACAGTGGCGCGGGGTGCGGACGGCGGAGGGAGCGCGCCGCGGGCGGAGGGTATTTAAATCGGCCGCCGCCGCGACCGAACCCAGTTCCCTCTCAGCAGCCATAGCGTACGGATCTCCGTGCCGGCACATTCACAGGAGCTCAGTCCGTCAGTTCACCTGATGACGGCGACATGTATGATCGCCGAAATATTGTGCCCGTTGGACACTATAGACCGGCAGCACACCCGTGGATATTTTGATTAACTACAACTAACATTGTTTCTGGTAACTGAAGAAAACTTCACAAGCCAAGATCACTAAAAAGTATTTTACTGGATGAACAGTCTTGAGAGAGCTATACTGTCATCATCAGATCTGCAAGAGGATGAACAGAAAGTGATAGGAAAATATCACACAAGTATGATACCATAATGTAGTAAATTTTCTTGTAAGATAACCAACATACCTTATGCTTTAAAATATTTCAATGTGCTGTCTATCAGTGTTGCAATTCATTCCACATTGCGTATACACTATCCACTAACTTGAAGATCAATACAAACCAACATGTCAAACATAAAATTATTATGTACAAACACAAAAATAACTGTATAAGTGTTCATGTCTACCACTGACAGAGAAGTGGTGTAAACACAGTGGCCACCATGTACAACCACCAGGTGGCACTGTGGTCATTGACTGGATTATCATACAGCAAAAAGTATAGATAATCCCATATAATTGTTAATGCATTATAAAGGTACATTTTTATTTACATTGATCCAAATCATGGAAATATAAAAATTTTATGTGGAATTAAATTATATAACACTGATACATTTTGAAGGATAAAAATATTTATGACAAATATTAGGAAACAAAGAAATTATTAGGTTCACTGTATATTAAATGTAGACAAGGACATAAATGGGCAGTTATCTTCAAGGAAGGATATCAATATTATGGTACAATCTGTGTCTTGTTTGTAATTTACATCTGAATGCCCATAGTTATGTTTCAATTTTCTCATCATAATGGCTAGACAATATATTTGTCTTTTTCTTTTTTTAAAAAACAGTGCCACAGACACAATATTAGGAACATTGTATTACTATGGTTTAAATTATATAATACAAGTTTTGTTATCAATTTTGATGGCAATCTGTTAAGGTACCTACAAGTTCTCAGAAGGAACACACAGGAAACAAAACATAGAAATATTAGGAATTGAAATAATAAATGAAAAAGTAGATGTAAGATGGTTTCATATAGCCCCACGAAGTGATAAGTGTATCTTGTTACGAATATTGAATTGTCCCTTCAGAGACTAACAGAAAGAAAGAGATATATAATTGTATGTGGCAGTTTCAACATATCCTTCCTGAGTGGGTCAAAGCAATAATATGATTTTCTTAATTTGTTCTTAGCTTTCAATTTAAAACCTACAATAAATTTGGCAACATGAATCACAAACACATCCTCCACTACTGTTGCCCAGATATTTACTATCACAACCCCACACTTCAACTCAGAAACTTTCAACACATGGAACATGGAACTTGATAACTGTTATTTTGTAAACCTGCCTGTGGTACTAGGTGCTTCAATGAACAAAATCAGACCAGATTTTCTGTACTTTCTGGGAAGGCAAATGTGGGAACAGTTATGTCACAAGAAAGACACCAATAAAAGATTGATAACTTCTTAAGGACTTTTTGCTACTATTTCAAAATTTGATTCCCCTCCAGAGAAAAATAATATAATAAAAATAATGAAAACAATGGTTGGATTATCTCAGGTACACAATTATCTCTAAACAAAAAAGACTGCTGTATGAAACATTCAGAGAGATTGCCACAACGGCACCATTTGATGTATATTTTAAGACATGTAATGAGATCCTCTATTTAAGTGCTGCCACCTCAAATGTCTCATCAGTCATTGTGTGTTCTCTCAGGATGTCTCACATGAAGATTCATATTAGATACATCTATTTCTTAAATTGTAGACAAGTTTATATTACATTATTCATTTTATTACCCAGATTGGGAAGGTGCACCTAGTCCCTGGCATGAATCCATCCGGCAAACTTGTGTGGAGGTCTGGTGTGCCGGCCAGTCTGTGGATGATTTTTAGGCAGTTTTCCATCTACCTCGGTGAATGCGCGATGGTTCCCCTTATTCTGCCTCAGCTACACTATGTCAGTGATAGCTGCGCAAACAATTGTCCATGTACGCGTACACCACCATTACTCTACCATGCAAACATAGGGGTTACACTCGTCTGGTGTGAGATGTTCCCTGGGGGGGCCCACCGGGGGCCAAACCATACAATAACCCTGAAAGAGTGGTTCAGTGAGGGGTGGTGGAGTGGCGAAGTGGATTGCGGTAGTCATCGTGGGGGTTGTGGACCACTGAGGCTGTGGCGGCGACGGTGCCTCTCCATCGTTTCTAGGCCCCCGGTTAACATATAATACAATACAATTCATTTTATTATGCTATTTTTATGAGTTCAGAGATTATTTCAACACAATTTTTATTATGCCTGCTGTTGATGATGCCTGTTGCTACTTCTGTGTATAACTATCTTCATTATGCTTTTCTTGATACTGTTTACATAACCACTGGAAACTGGCAGAAGTAACACCTTTATACAAAAAGGGAAGAAACAGATGTAAAGAACTGTTAGCACGTAGCCCTATTGTCATATTTTGCCAAAATAGCGGAGAAAACAGTCTGCAAAAGACAAATAATTCTTATAGAAAAAAGAATTTATTTAGTGGTACACAATACAGATTCAGGAAATTGAAATCCATAGAAAGTGGTATAGTCACATTCTGAAATGAGGTGTTAACCACACTAGATAGGAAGGGCTACGTGCCTGTGTATCAGCAACCTTCCTTGACTTTACAAAAGTTTTTGATCTGATAATTCATAGTTTGATACTGATAAAACAGTAAAATTTAGGTGTTAGAGGATTAACACTACAGTGGATTAAATTATATCTAGAAAATAAGCAACAGAGAGTGGAAATGAGACTCAAAGAGAACAATAATATGCATTTATACACTGGTGCACAAAATTTAAGAACAAAAGTAACTTTCACATGATGTGTCACTGCCAAATAACATAGCTTGATGAAACATGGACCATTGATAGAAAGAACTGCTACAGTATAGTATAGAGGGTTACTGAAAGAAGTACACAATGATACAAACAGAAATGACACTTTTATTTAAAGATAATAATTTCACTGAACTCACTGCAATTTGTGATGGTCCTATGGACATCACAAAAGATGTAACATTGTTATTCATAGAATGTGAGATGACCAGAGATGAGAAATCATTATCTGCAATGTACTCCCATGAAGGCCATAAGGTTGGTAAGGAGTTCATGTGGTAGGGTACTCAGTTTGTGCACCAGTGGATCTCACAACTTCTGGGTGATCGTTGGTGAATGTGGACATGCTGCAACATGTCTGCCCAATGCATTCCACACAAGCTCAATGGGATTTAAGTTGGGGGAATAGGCAGGCCAATCCATTTGCTAAATACCCTCTTGTTCCAAGAGCTCCTGCACATGTGCTGTTTGATGCAGATGCACATTGTCATCCATAAAAGTTAAGTCAGAGCCAAATGCACCTGTGAACAGACACACAAGGAGAAGGAGTACAGTGTCACAATAACACTGACCAGTGATAGCCATGTTCAGAGATTTGAAGGTCAGTACACCCACACAATGTTAAACCTCCCCACACTATAAAACCTGGACTGCCCCAAAACTATTATGGTCAACAATGTTCCAGGGTGCATTACATGTTCTCACCTTTTGCCACATGAAAGTCCATCCAGCATTGTCAAAATGATCATTTTGGTAGTCCAGGTGTTATGATGTGGGGCGGTGTACCACAAGAAAAACAACTACTTTAGGCAAAGAATTAATCAAAAAATAACAGATTACAGCCCATACATCAGTAGTCAAATCTGGTTTAACAAAGTGCCAAAAGATTTATGTGCACATGATGGAAATATCTTCAAAGGAAAACTTAAATTATTCCTGACAAAGTACTATTTATACTCACTATCTGAATTTTCACTTGAAAACATGTATTCTTTCTGGTTTTATTAGAAATTAGACATATTTTAGTTGTATACCTACTTTTGTGGTTTTAGATTCTCTTATATGTGCTTGTATTGCAGTTTTGTTAATTTATGTAAATTACCCATTTTGTTTATATTATACAAGGAATTCTAAAGTGACAATTGCAAAAGTCATCATCTTTGTTGACTCTATGAAAATAAATAAATAAATAAATAAATGAAGAACACATTACCATCCTTGTAACCATCATGGAAATGCATTGCAGAGCATGATTTGCCTTTGTAGTGATTGTACACGCTTTAAAAGAACCATGTCCTAAATCTTGTAATGTCCAGGGGACCAACATAAATTGCAGTGACTTCAGTGTAATTATTGTCTTCATATAAAAGCGTCACAATTCTTCGTCTCACGAAGTATCTCTTTCAGTTACCTTCTGTACTGTACAGTACTGTTTCAGTATTTTCTATTTATTAGTCCAAGTTTCATCAAGCTATGTTACCTTGACAGTGACACATCATACAAAAGTTACCTTTGTCCACAACTTTCGCACGCCAGTGTACTATTCAAAAGAGCAAAATATTAAATATTATGCACACTATGGTTCCATGCTAGGACAAATGATCTTGAGTCCTCCAGTGCAATCCAAAGGAAGTCAGATTTTTTGATGACACAGATATCATTGTAGAGTAAAACCAAAGGCAAAAACAAACTATGCAAGAAAATTAATTCATGTGTATCTTTTGCTGAAAAATGGTTTTCCAATAACAGTCTGGACATAAATATAGAAAAAACTGTCAATATACTTGTTAATTCTGTTCAAGTTTATGCCATCTAAATTTGAGCAACTTATTCAAAACAAGTACCAACTTACTTCTGTCACAAATTTGTTTACTGAGCCATTTCAGATTGTAAACTCTAGTAATCATATAGGGATGCAGATTCAGGACAACCTGAAATGGGACACACAAACACAAACTATACTAGTAAAAATTAAATACCATAGCTAATTTACCCCAAAATACTACCTGGTTGAACATTAAGTCAAATACTAAAATGTGTATATTTGCCCAAGTAGAATTGCTACTGAGATATGAGATAACCTTTTGGGAAACTTCTGACAAAGCAGTTGGATTCTTCACATGTCATATGTTCTTCTACTCCCAAAAATAATCATTTTCTTCACAAAGTGTAATCTTCTTTTTGATACATTTATCTCCAGACATATAATAATAGTGTCAATAATAATGATAATAATAATAATAATAATAATTTTATTGTTATTAGGCCACTGTAGCAATAGGCAATGTCACATACATGTTATAACATAGTTGCTAAGTTATAAAGAAATAAAAGGCTAGTTAGTAACATGACAGTTTTATGACACAGTTGGTAAAATCCTTTATATCATAGAATGGGTTGGCTACTAACCAGCCACGCAGCGTTTGTTTGAAAGCTTGCTCTGGTAAATCTTGTACAGTTTGTGGAAGCTTATTAATTAATTTGTGTCCCATGATTTTGCAGCTGTTAAGTGATTTTGGCTCTGTTGTTTGTTGCGTTGTGACAATTCATATTTTCTCTGTGCTGTGCTTCTGGTAACTTCTTCTTTGTATAAATTAAAACATCTATATGGTGCTCTGACATATATTTAAGGTACTCAATCCCTAAATCGCCTTAATAGATAAATTTCTTTTGAGAACTTACCACTAACATACAGGGTGATTATAATTTATGTTGAAACTTTCAAAACACTGTAGAAATAACACCACTGGTCAGAATGACATCAAATTGCAATTGAATATTATCAGAGAAGCGGGCAAACATACAGCAGAAGGAAAACATAATGTGAAAATAGATCAATAAATGGCGCTGTATCTCTCAGAATATATAAATAAAAACACCTGTCATGCACACAATCCATTGAAGTTGGTATAAACACGCTGGATAAATGGCTTTTCCTCCTTTCATGTCTGCGACATTCGCCATGACTGTCTCAATGCAGGATCACAGTCTAACTAGAAAAACAAAGCTGGGATGAAGTGTATAAGGGAACCACTGTGAATATGAAACTCTTTAAATTCTCCACAATGTTTAAATGCATTTTCAAAAGTATGCTTGCCTGTATCAACATCTCACAAAAACAGATGTATAACGGAAGGTATTAAGAAGTTCTCCGAAACACTTACACCTCAGTTCCATTAAAAATATTTGCAATGATCCAGAATTCTTAAATTTCCATCATAGATACAAAAAGATCTATAGGAAGGTGCTGATTGCTGCAAAAAACTATGTAAACGAGCATTTTTCAAGTATTGCAGAGTTACAGCAAAATTCACCAAAACAAATATAACACCTGTAAATAATGTTGCACTAAATACAATAATGTTACCTCCAGACACAGAGAATGAAGTCAATAAAACTGTTCAAAAATGACAACATAAAAAGTCAGTAGGCTTAGATGAAGTACCAATGTGTGTACTGAAACAATGCATAGGTATTATACAAGGCTCCTTAACTAATATAAATGAATCCTTCACATCAGGGACATTTCCAGAGCAGTTAAAACAGCCAGGACTTGTACCTTTGCTTAAGAAAGGTAATGCAGAAGACATAGAAAATTACTGACCCATTTCCCTGCAGTCAGCATTCTCAAAAATAATAGAAGCCATTATGAAAGACAGATTAATGAATTACGTGAATAAATACAATCTGTTAAGCGAATCACAGTTTGGTTTCTAAAGTGGTAAAAATACAGAGTCAGCCACAGTAGAATTCACAAAAGTTGTACTTGATGCTCTTGATAAAGATGAATGTGTCACAGGCATATTTTTGGATCTTTCTAAGGCGTTTGATGCAGTCAACCACAAGATTCTATTAAATAAATTAGAAGCATTAGGAAGGAGAGTGGTAGCTAATGACTGGTTTCAATCATACCTAGCAGATAGGATACAAAGAGTAGAGATAACACACATTTCAAATAGATCTAAACATTTAGTAAAACACTTATCAGAACCAAAATACATTAATATAGGGGTTCCACAAGGTAGCATATTAGGACCGAAACTATTTATGATATACATCAATGAGTTTCCCAATAGTGTTACTCATGGTGAAAAACTTCTCTTCACTGATGACTGAGAAAACAAGAGAAATCCTTGCTGAGAAAGCAAATGAAACTCTCAAGGAACTTTATGATTGGTCAATAAGCAATAAAGTGACACTGAACATAAAGAAACTAATGTCATGAATTTCAGTTTGAAAAGGAAAAACGACAATGTTAAATTGAATGTAGATGTCAACTCTATAGACTGAGTAACAAATGCAAAATTTTTGAGAATGAATTTTGATTCTCAGTTGAAGTGATGTGAACACACAAAGGTACATGCAAACAGAATGTCATCAGCATGTTATGCCCTTAGAATCCTATCACCAGTGTGTAACATGCAGTGTCTTTTAATTACATATTATTCATATGTACACTCAATTCTTAGCTATGGCATTCTTATTTTTGGGAACAAACGTGCAAAATATGAACACTATTTTCAAACTCCAGAAAAGCACCATTAGAATAATACCCAAAAGTATTAGTCAAGCTCATCGTAAAGATCTGTTCAAAACACTGAGGATTTTAACTGCTCCATGTGAATACATTTACCGGTCAGTTATACACATCAAAAATAACATTGCTAATTACTGCACAAACAGCTCTGTCCATGACCATGCAACAAGAGATAGACTCAACTTATATTTACTAAGAAAACGTAAACATAAAACTCAAAACAGCATTTTCTACCAAGGGATAAAACTGTACAATAAATTACCAAAAGAGATTAAAGAAATTGCAAAAATACATTTATTTAAAAAGGCAGCTAAAAAGTACCTGTTATGCAATAAATTTACATACTTAGATAAAACAGAGTAGGGGTTTGATAAAAAATGTATAAATAAATAATAATAATAATGATTATAAAACATACAACATTCCACATAACGCCTTCACTTTATGTTTTTTTTCCCTTCTGTTTTTCTTTCTAGAAATACTTACCCCCAAGCTATGCATACCACAATATTAACACCTCTTCCTTTTTCTGAGCTCAACATCTCACTCATTATGGAGGGATGCTGATTTAGTTTTTCAGGATAGGAAATGGGAAGTGGCGGTACAGAAAATGGTCCAGAGATCACCAGTGCGTGTGTGTGTGTGTGTGTGTGTGTGTGTGTGTGTGTGTGTGTGTGTGTGTGTGTGTGAGAGAGAGAGAGAGAGAGAGAGAGAGAGAGTGTGTGTGTTTGTGTGTGTAGTCAGTGAAGTGTTATGAAACAATGTGTGTATAGTGTGTGCAATGACTGATAGTGAGATATGAGTGAATGGTTTGGCATTACATTATTTAATAAGTTATTTGTGAAAAATATTCTATACCAGGAGTAAATCTAATGATTATGTCTAACTAGAAGTCTGTAAATACATGTGTATACGAATTAGCTTATTTTAAATTGGTCTAAACTTGTAAATACTTTGAGATGTCCTATATCCTTGCAAAAAGAGATCTATGGATGAATAAAGCTACTACTACTACTACTACTACTACTACTACTACATTTCCCTATAGCCTGGCCATCCTAATCACCTGATCTTAGTCCATGTGAGATCTGGCTGTGGGGCTATCTGAAAGATGTTGTGGTCAGTGTTCCGACTGCAAACTTAGCTGTGTAGAAGGCACACACTGAGCAATACATTCTAAACGAGACCACAGAAACACTTTGATCAGTTGTACAGAAAATGGTGGACAGTATATTGGACATGTTTTGTGCCAGTCACCCAGAGATTAATAACCTGTTTTGATTTTTATTGGTGCTTTTTGGCCTCAGGACAATTAAAATCTGATGTGATTGATGCTTTTTATGTGTTTTTTTGGTCTCAAGACAATCAAAAGTCAATGTGATTGATACTTTTTATGTGGTCTTTGGCTTCAGGGCAATTAAAAACCTATGTAGTTGATGGTTTTTATGTGGTTTTTGGCCTCAGGACAATTAAAAGCTGATTTTTCTCATCTGATGTGATATGATCTTGCCATGATGGATGGGCTTATGTAACTAACAGTATCACAGCCATACACCCATGCACAATGGGTAGTACAGTTTGTTAAATGTCAAACATACATCTTAGCCATTGTTGTATGATTCATTTATCATTTGTAGTCGACCACTATTAAATTATGATGCTTGCAGCACCATCTGTTACAACACTTTGCAACTATTTATTTCTGTTTTCCCATACGTTTTTCCCCTTCTCTGATAATATTCCATTGCAATTTGTTGTCGTTCTGACCAGTGGTGTTATTTCTACAGCAGTTTGAAAGTTTAATTTTAATTACAATCACCTGGTACTGGTTGACCCAATGATAATTCGTCATCTAAATATACCCCAAAAACTTAACATAACTTGGATCATCTGATGGAAGCTTGTCTTTTAGACTAAAAACCATCTGCAAGAATCCATTTGCTTTAAACAAATTGTATGTTTGATCAGTTGTCTTTGAAGCACAAGTTTTAAGACTGCTAAAATCATCGAAACTGTGAAGAAAGGTAGCATGATCAGCATACAGCACTGTACTAGGTTTAACAAATTATGGCAGGTCATTTTTCATTATTCGGAACAATAAAGGACCAACACCTACATTAATTTGTTCTACACTGATCAGCCAGAACATTATGACCATCTGCCTACTACTGATATAAAACCAACCAGGAGATACCAGCATCACCTGGCAAGGAATGAATGCTAGTCAGACACATGCATGGTGCATGTAGTATCAGTGGCATGCTGTCCATGTGTAGAATGGGGAAGGCATGCAATCTATCTGAGTTGGAACAAGGGCAGATTGTGATGGCCTGGAGGCTCAGCACAAGAATTTTGGAAACTGTGTGACTTGTTGGGTGTTCGTAGAGTGCGGTGGTCAGTGTCTTCAACATGTGACAGAACCAGGATGAAACCATGTCCAGATGTTGTGGGGTTGGGTGGCTAACTCTTCATTATAGATGTTGGATGTCGTAGGTGGGGCAGACTGGTAAAACAAAACATTCAGCGAACTGCAGTGGAATTAATATCAGATTCCAATGCTGGGCAGAATACAATTGTTGACCAATGCATGTGCCACTGTTAACACCACGACATTGGCAACTACAACTGAAATGTGCACTTGACCATTGGGACTGGACATTGGTGCAAAGGCAGAGCATTGCATAGTCTGATGAGTCCCAATACCTTCTTCATCATGATGATGGGAGGACGAGAATCTATCATCTTCCAGGGCAACTTCTCCTTGACGCCTGTACTGTGGCTCCTTTATGTTCTGGGGATCATTCATGTGGCCATCCATGGCCAAGAGAAGATCATGCAAGGCACCATAATAGCCAAGGAATATTATACACTAGTTGCAGATCACGTGCACCCCTTCATGATGATCATGTTTCCCAATGGTAGAGGCATTTTTCAACAAGGTAATGGGCCATGTCACAAGGTCATTAGTGTGATGAACTGTTTCAAGGAACACAGTGGCAATTTCCAATTCATGTGCTGGCCCCCCAGCTTGCCAGATCTGAACCTGATTGAACACATCTGAGATGTGACTGAATGTGGCATCAGAATTCATTGATCCCCTCCCTGAGATTTATGGGAATTAGGTGATGTGTGTGCAGATGTGGTGCCAAATCCCTCCAGCAACCTACCAAGAACTCATTGTTTCCATGCCATGATGCATTGCCACTGTTATCTGTACCAAAGGTGGACATACCAGCTTTGAGATAGAGGGTCATAATGTTCTATCTGATCAGTGTACACTGTAAATTTATTTCCCAACACACACAACTTTCTTACAGTTCTGTAGATAAGATTTTAATAATTTAAGGCTGCCATCTCAGATGCCATAGAAGTCTGTTTTGTCTAGTAATTGTGTATGTATGCCATAGACAGTGAAAGGCTTTGCTTAAGTCACAAAAACTGACTTAGCTACGCCTTTGTCCTCAAACACCCAAAAGCATATTTGACTACAGAGTCTATAGCATCAACTGTTGACAAGTTTTTCCTAAAGCCATATCATGATCACTAGTTATACCTAGATTTTCAAAATAATCAAATAACTGTTGGTAAATATTACATTCAAATACTTTAGAGACAACTGTAGCTATGGAAATTGGCGTGTAGCTTGAAGGTGAGTCTATATCTCCCTTTTGGTACACTAGAATTACCCTAGACACTTTAAGCTCATCAGGAAAATATTTCTTGGTTATGCACTTGTTTATATAATACATTAAGTGGTATACAATACAACTGATTACTTTCTTTAGCATGTTGCAAGACAAGTCATATACATCTATGGTGCCTGATGATTTCAACTGTTTTATTACTCTTAGAATGAAATGAGGTGAGAGCTTGGAGAATGTAAACATACTTGTCTTTGTTGATGATATACAAATAAATTTTTGAAAGTAGCTTTGATGAACTGATACCAAGTTTGGTAATAGCATTTCCTACTTCTTCAGCTGCCATTGAATTTTTGTGGACTGATATTAATTTTTTTTCTTGCATTTTTGGCAACATTATTTATTAGTTTCCATGCAGCTTTGCACTTATTGATGGAATTCTCAATACTGCTGCAATTGTGTGCTTTTTTTTCTTCCACTATGGTTTTTTTATACTCATTCCTACATACAACATAGGCTAATATGCCGTGGCCAGTCTCCAGACAATTAAATATATTGTACAACAATGTAACTTAATTTTTCAGATTTGGCAGGTGTTTAGTGTACCATTGATTTTGTTTGTTTGGGACCTTGGTTTTGAAGCAGTTCTTTATGGGTAAGTTGTCATCAAATTGTATCAAAAACGATTTAAAAACCATATCAAATATTATGGTTGCTGGCAAATCATTACTTGAAGTGTATTGTGTGTCACTGTAACATTGGCCAAACTAGTCTCTCTCAGCAAGAGTTCTACAAAGCCTGACTTTTTTCCTTTAGTGACAGGTTTAGTAATGACAATGTTTGGGACAGGCATAGTTACTCTTATCAAGAGGAAGCCTTCTTACATAATTTAAAGATACAGAATTATGATAAGAAAATAAAAACACTGTCACTTCACAGGATTCTTCAGTAGTTTTAAAACTGATGAAAATATTGTCAAGGCAAGCTGAATTTCTTGTTAGCCTATTATGGATAGAGAGTAAATTGCACTGTCTTAGTAAATTTTTCAGTTTTGTGAGACTACATTTATGTGCTGTTACATAAAAATTGGCATTCAGGTCCCCACTTATTACAATGTCTAATGGATCCAACTAGTCTCTTTAAATTCAGCTAACAGACTATCCCATAAAAAAAAATAAAAAAAATGCAGATGATAACTTATGTGATCTGTACAAGGATATTATTCCTAACTAAAAACTATCAACAACTATACCAGCAGCTTCAAAGTTCTCTCCTTCACATAAAAAATTAAATCAAATGTAATAACAGAGCAACTGAGTGGTAGGTCGACATAGATTGGTACGTTCACTCTCAGTGGACAAATGTTCACCCAAACAAAAAATATCAGACTTATTCTTGAGTCAAAAATAATTTACAATAAATGGTTTGTCATTCATTCCTTGAATGTTCAGATAACAAATTTTTGAATCAAATTGTTATTCCTTTCAAATGAACATTTTGCCAAGGAGCTATATAGTGTTTTACACTACAGTTACTTACCTTATGGGTTTCTTCCTACTGCTGCCTTTGACTAAAAAATTATTCAGGTGGAGAGGAGGCACTGTTTTGCACTTATCCATAACACCTGACTGTTTCTTCTACCTTAGCTCTCTTCCCTCTTTTTGATGGTACTATTGTTGCCACTACTGTTGGTGTTGCTGCTACAGCTGCTGTAATTGGTGCTGCTTCTACCACTGCTGTTTGTGCTGCAGATTATGTTAATTTTTTTTACTCAATTTGGTGTAGATGCTGCTTGTTTTGTCAGTGCTGAAATTGTTGTTGATACTGATGTGAATGGTTGTAGCCACTACAGTATCTGGTGTATCCTCAGATGACTCTCCATATGTCCCTAATGTTGATTGTGATGTATCAGCTACCAGGTTTTGAAGGTTGTTTCCTTATTTGTGGAGTCCATTGCCATACCCGTTTTGGCCATCTTGTGTCTGGCATACGCTGTAAGTGACCATACCAGAGTAGGAGCTTCCTTTCTATGTAGTCTAGGATTGTGCTTTTGACATTTGTAGCCTCTCTGATCCTATTATTTCTATTATGGTCAAGTCTGGAGTATCCACAACTCCGTCTCCAAAAATCTATCTCGACAGCCAGCAGGCGATCTTTCTGCCTCTGAGTTAGTTCCCACAACTCTGCACCATATGTTGTGATTCTTTCAATAATTGTGTGGTAGATGGTATGTTTTGTTCTGCGCATTATGTTTTTGTTCCAGAGAATACCATTTTGTTGTTTTATGGCTCGTTTGCCCTGGCCTATTTTATTGTTTACATCATCCATACTTCTACCATTGGATGACAGTGTCACTCCCAAGTACTTAAAATTATGACACCCTGTAACAGTATCAGAACCGAGCTGCAAGTTATTAACAGTATATTCTCCCACTTTCAGATATTCTGTTTTAGATGTGTTTATGACAAGACCCCATTTTTCATATTCTTCTTTTAATTTGTGCAAATTTTTCTGAAAATTTCTGAAAATAACATAAAAATCTCTTTACAACTTAATTTAATTTAAATTTATTATTCAGATTATTATTTAAAGAGTTCTGATGTAATTAGTTTTCATTAGTGGACTGTTAGTTAAGAGTTGGAGTTTTTTAAATTTAACACAATAGTTTGCTACATATGAGCTAATATTTTTATATTTCAGATGGGTGAACTACAGCATTCAAAACTTTTGTATTCCCACATTTCTGTAAAGTGTTTTAAATGACTGGAAACTGATTATGTTACACAATAATCAACATCAAAGTTTCTGGCAATTGCTAATTTCCATCACAGATTTCATCACAACTAATGTTAGAATCTGGACTTCGACTATTTAATTTTGTTACCTCAATCTTTCTGTACCATCTGACATACAGCATTAATTAAATAACTGAGTAATTAATAATTTTGTATAGTGTAATAAGTTTTGCAATATGGCACTTGTTCGTGCAAATGAGGGGATTCACATGGGATAAGGATAACAGTTTCATGTATTTTTCTAAATTGCTGACTAGCAATGTTTTCTATAAACTAAAATCATATTAATTCTTATAGTTCACCAAAAACAGTAAATTATAACTTGGATACATTTCAAAACATTATGCAGTTTTCAAAATTGCAGTTCATTCCTATGCTGGTACTTATAAGACCATATCAGTTATGAAATAGTCAGTCAACAGCCAGAGAGCTAACAAATAGCATCTGTGGCTTGGATAATTATGCCAACAACTGTTTATATTGTAAACATTTCTCACCATAATAATAACTCAACTTCACATGGAATAAAATGTGTGTGTATGTCATTAAAATTATGATTTCATGTACATCAATAAACAAATGTCATCCCACACTCAATTAGATCTTCAGCTTTGTGGTGATAACGAGTGGTGATACTGAGGGAAGACTACAAAAATTGGTCAGTTTCATACAAAGCTACTTGCTAGCAAAAGGTACTTTCTGGCTTCATATAGAAAATGTTAGATCATGTCAACCATCTAACAGTCATAAATGAAGACCTTCATGCATACAACTTAAAAAAAAAAGACCTGCATGTGACTAGGACAGTACAACCCTCCGGCAGAATAGTTCACTCCAAGAGGGAAGGAAATATATGATAAATTACCTGAGCATATAAAATTTGCATAACAAATTGTGAAACTGAAAGCATCTGCGCTCAGCTACCTCCTCAGTAATTTTTTTTATTTTCTTTTTTTTTCAGGGTAAATTAATATTTGTCAGCATAAGGATGTAGAATGTTATACAACATGTTTTTGTTATGATCTAATATAATATGAATACCTTTTAATTTTCAAATTTGTGATCTTTGTGCAAAAGCTGAAGTTGTAAACTATGTTTATCAAGATGTTGTGAGAGCTGTAAACATCCTTTTACCTTTTTAACTGGTTTAATTATTCTACAAGGTGTTTCTCAATTAGTTTTACAAAAGCTACCATCAATTATGAAAAGGACAAATAACTTACAGAAATTTTGATATAGCGCAGAATGCAGTATATCTTCAGGTTTTATTTCACCTAATACTGTTAGTTCTTGATGTTTCCACTATGTGGCATGCATGAATGAGTTATTCCAACAGTCATCATGGAGTCATATAACAGTACAGAGCTTGAAAACTGTTGTTTATGTTTTCATTAATACTAATCTGCTACTATGGTTCAGAGACAGTTCAGGACTAAATATTGCAAGCTATCACCTCAAAGACAAACTGCTATTAATTGGTACAATTTTTTCACCAAAACTGGCTGCGTATCACGTAAGACTCTGGGTCAGTGTTGGCCAGCAGTCTCTGGCATAGCAGTTGAACAAGTTCGGCAGTCTTATATTCATAGTCTGGGTAAATCACTGAGACATGCCAGCTTAGAATTGAACATGCCTAGCTGTACAGTGGGAGAGCTATTACGGAAATGCCTGTCATTCAAACCCTACAAACTGGAACCGCTGCAAGCTTTAGGTGAAAGTGACAAAGAAAACAAGCTGAGTTTTGTGTAGAAATGTTTAATGAAATGCAGCCTAAAGATGATTTTCTAATAAAATTGTGTTGAGTGATGAAATTGCCTTCCATATCTGTGGCAAAGTGAACTGACATTATGTTCAGATGTGGGGTGAGCAGAGAAGACCTCACATACTTGAACATGTATGGAGCTTGCATAAGGTAAATATTTCCTGTGCTGTAAGCTGTAGCAAGATTTACGGTCCTTTCTTTTTAGCCAAGTCAACTATAAATGGCATGTCATACGTAGACATGACTGAACATTTTCTGGTGCCTCAATTACAACATAATATAGGCATAGAATTTATTTTACAGTAAAATGGCATGCCATCACTTGATCATTGTGAAATTGTCATGTCGCTCTGTAGGAAAGTGCCTACTTGGATTAGAAATGGCAGAACAATATCCTGGTCACCATGATCACCTGATTTAACCCCAATGGACTTTTGTGTATGGTGTTACATTAATGACAGGGTGTTTGTTCCTTAACTTTCAGGAAATGTTGGCTAGCTATAACAGCAAGTAATGCAACCTGTTGCCAGCATATATCAATATTTTCTTCATAGAACTTGGCAGGAAAACTTGAAGATATACTGCACTCCGAGCTGTAGGTTATTTAACTTTTTCACAGTGAAAGGTTACTTTTGTACTTATGAAAACCCTGTAAATCCATAAGAAGAGTATTATGATGTAGCGTAAATTTCTGTCTTTTGAATGAAAAATTGGCACTATATGAAATGATCATTAAGATACTGTAATAATGGTAAAAGTGTGTTCTGTTTCTTAACTCAAATAACTATTATAAATTCTTAAGAAGAATATAAGTATAGTTGTCCATGTATGCACATTTAAGTATTTGTTCCTGTTGTTGTTCTTGTGGTCTTCAGTCCTGAGACTGGTTTGATGCAGCTCTCCATGCTATTATATCCTGTGCAAGCTTCTTCATCTCCCAGTACCTACTGCAGCCTACATCCTTCTGAATCTGCTTAGTGTATTCATCTCTTGGTCTCCCTCTTTGATTTTTACCCTCCACGCTGCCCTCCAATACTAAATTGGTGATCCCTCGATGTCTCAGAACATGTCCTACCAACAGATCCCATCTTCTAGTCAAGTTGTGCCTCAAGCTCCTCTTCTCCCCAATTCTGTTCAATACCTCCTCATTAGTTACGTGATCCACCCATCTAATCTTCAGCATTCTTCTGTAGCACCACATTTCGAAAGCTTATATTCTCTTCTTGTATAAACTATTTATCATCCACGTTTCACTTCCATACGTGGCTACACTCCATACAAATACTTTCAGAAACGACTTCCTGACATTTAAATCTATACTCGATGTTAACAAATTTTTCTTCTTCAGAAACACTTTCCTTGCCATTGCCAGTCTACATTTTATATCCTCTCTACTTCGACCATCATCGCTTATTTTGCTCCCCAAATAGCAAAACTCCTTTACTACTTTAAGTGTTTCATTTCCTAATCTAATTCCTTCAGCATCACCCGACTTAATTCGACTACATTCCATTAACCTCGTTTTGCTTTTGTTGATGTTCATCTTATACCATCCTTTCAAGACACTGTCCATTCCATTCAGCTGCTCTTACAAGTCCCTTGCTGTCTCTGACAGAATTACAATGTCATCGGCGAACCTCAAAGTTTTTATTTCTTCTCCATGGATTTTAATACCTACTCCAAATGTTTCTTTTGTTTCCTTTACGGCTTGCTCAATATACAGATTGAATAGCATCAGGGATAGGCTACAACCCTGTCTCACTCCCTTCCCAACCACTGCTACCTTTTTGTACCCCTTGACTCTTATAACTGCCATCTGCTTTCAGTACAAATTGTAAATAGCCATTTGCTACCTGTATTTTACCCCTGCCACCTTCAGAATTTGAAAAAGAGTATTCTAATCAACATTTTCAAAAGCTTTCTCTAAGTCTACAAATGCTAGAAACATAGGTTTGTCTTTCCTTAATCTTTCTTCTAAGATAAGTCGTAGGGTCAGTATTGCCTCACGTGTTCCAACATTTCTACGGAATCCAAACTGATCTTCCCTGAGGTCAGCTTCTATCAGTTTTTCCATTCATCTGTTAAGAATTCACGTTAGTATTTTGCAGCTGTGACTTATTAAACTGATCGTTCGGTAATTTTCACATCTGTCAACACCTACTTTCTTTGGGATTGGAATTATTATATTTTTCTTGAAGTCTGAGGGTATTTCACCTGTCTCATACATCTTGCTAACCAGATGGTAGAGTTTTGTCAGGATTGGCTTTCCCAAGGCTGTCAGTAGTTCTAATGGAATGTTGTCTACTCCGGGGGGCCTTGTTTCGACTCAGGTCTTTCAGTGCTCTGTCAAACTCTTTACGCAGTATCATATCTCCCATTTCATCTTCATCTACTTCCTCTTCCATTTCCATAATATTGTCTTCAAGTACATCACCCTTGTATAGACCCTCTATATACTCTATATACTCCTTCCACCTTTCTGCTTTCCCTTCTTTGCTTAGAACTGGATTTCCATCAAAGCTCTTGATATTCATGCAAGTGGTTCTCCTTTCTCCAAAGGTCTCTTTAATTTTCCTGTTGGCAGTATCTATCTTACACCTAGTGAGATAAGCCTCTACATCCTTACATTTGTCCTCTAGCCATCCCTGCTTAGCCATTTTGCACTTCCTGTCGATCTTATTTTTGAGACGTTTTCATTCCTTTTTGCCTGCTTCATTTACTGCATTTTTATATTTTCTCCTTTCATTGACTAAATTCAATATTTCTTCTGTTACCCAAGGGTTTCTACTAGCCCTCATCTTTTTACCTGTTTGATCCTCTGCTGCCTTCACTATTTCATCACTCAAAGCTACCCATTCTTCTTCTACTGTATTTCTTTCCCCCATTCCTGTCAATTGTTCCCTTATGTCCTCCTTGAACCTCTGGTTCTTTCAGTTTATCCAGGTCCCATCTCCTTTAATTCCCACCTTTTTGCAGTTTCTTCAGTTTTAATGTACAGTTCATAACCAATAGATTGTGGTCAGAGTCCACATCTGCCCCTGGAAATGTCTTACAATCTAAAACCTGGTTCCTAAATCTCTGTCTTACCATTATATAATCTATCTGATATCTTCTAGTATCTCCAGGGTTCTTCCATGTATACAACCTTCTTTCATGATTCTTGGACCAAGTGTTAGCTATGATTAAGTTATGCTCTTTCATTTCTTAGGCCCAATCTATATTCACCTACTATGTTTCCTTCTCTCTCTTTTCCTACTCTCGAATTCCAGTCACCCATGACTATTAAATTTTCGTCTCCATTCACTATCTGAATAATTTCTTTTATATTTGTTCTTATGTACACTAATATGAAACAATATTTCTAATGATTTGTTCTTATGTACACTAATATAAAACAATATTACTAATGATTTATGCAGTTTAACTTAGATTATTTGTTAATAAATGTACAGCTTATAATCATCACATCAACTCATGTTGCCCAATATCATCATCTCATAACAACTGACTTGTCTAGTATCAGTTTGTATCTTTTGTCTATGAATAACAAAGAGCATCAATAAAACAATACAATAATATATTCTTGAAAAAAAACTGCTTACATAAAATTATGAATCTTGTGTTGGCTTCATCAAGCAGACGATTTGTGTTTTTACTTCCAACAGCAGTAGCTCAGAACTTTGATGAACATATCTTCAGTTCCAATCACCAATCAATTCTTCTTCACCAACTTACACACTGATGTATTTGCTTCCAGTTTCACTTTCCCTAGCATTTTTGGTATTACTGTTGTTTAAATGGATTTTCTATGTGTTTTCTTCCTTGTTGTAATTTTCTGTTTCAGTTATTTTTCTGTTTCAGGTATTTTCTCATCTACAATGCTATGCTTTTTATCAGAACTTTTGAGTGTAATCATGTGACTTCCACTTTCTCAGCTTTACATAACACATAACACATTTAGACACTCATGGGTGACCGGTGGTGTACCAACTATTTTTCTATTCAGAAAAGCCTGCCTCCCCCCTCTCCCCCTCCCTCATCCCCCGCCCACCCTTCTTCACCCCATCTTAAGCACTATTGTTGATGACACTGAATCTAAGGCCAGGAAAGCAAAAGCACAAATGCTGAAATTTTTTTTTTGAATGTTTCTCTCCAGAGGAAAGTCTAGGGTACTACGTCACCACTACAAAGATGGGTGATGTTAATGTTGTGTCACTACTATTGGGAAACAGATGAAATCACAAAATTCAAAACATCCTAGACCCCAATGGAATCCCTACACATGATTTAAATCTGGGTTAAACCTTTGTTTAACTAATATACTTTAGATTCCTCAAGGAAAAAAATGTGCACAGTGCTCCTACTTATCAACAACACGGGTAGCAGAAGTTATCCACAAAACTCCCATCCAGTATCATTGACATCCATCTGTTTAAAATCATTGAATGTATTTTGAGCTCAAATGTATTGAGGTATCTTGAAAAGAATGAATTCTTCTACATAAACTATAATGTTCTCTGAAAACATTTGTCATATGAAACCTAACTCACACTTTTCTCACACTACACACAGCCTCTGACAAGGTATCCAGATGGGTGAAGTGTTCTTGACTTCCATAAAGCATTCAGCTCAGTAGTACATCAGTGCTTATTAATGATAATGTGATAAAATTTGGGGCATCAAACAATAATTTGTGACTGGATTGAGAATTTTTGGAAGAGAGGACACAGCATTTGATTTGGATGAAGAGCCGTCAACATGGGGCATCAAACAATAATTTGTGAGTGGATTGAGAATTTTTGGAAGAGAGGACACAGCATTTGTTTTGGATGAAGAGCCGTCAACATATATATCGCAGTAACTTCATGTGTGCCCCAGAGAAGTGTGTAGAGACCCATTCATACTGTTTATTAGTGGTCTTGCAGACAATGTTAATATTTATTTAATATTTTTTGCAGATGATGTTATATGTTTTGAAGTAATATCTGAAAATATCTGCAGAAGTCTCTAGTTAGATGTCCCTTAAAAATAATACCATACTCGACTAGTGAATGAAATTAACTATGGTACACTGCTTTTACAATATTAGGTTCTCCATATCTACTGAAAACACATAAGCCAAATTGAGAAGAGGCCTATACCTCAGAGGCCCAAAATAAAAGAAGAATTATTATTCCCTATCTATTTGCACTTTAAAGAATTTAGTTACTTCCAATCTTTCTATTAGCTGATTTCCAAAGGGCACAGTTATTTCTCTCTCTTTTTCTGTTTTTGTTCAGAAGGGAATGCAGTAGGTGTTACTAGAATTTAGTTAGAGACCATTTGCTCTGAGCCAATTAATCATATCTAATAGTATGTAGTTAATAGACTGCTTGGATAGCTGCACGGCGTAACGTGCTTCTTCCCGAGTTGGAAGGCATGCTGGTCCCTGGCACGAATCCGCCCAGCAGATTAGTGTTGAGGTCCGGTGTGCAAGCCAGTCTGTGGATGGTTTTTAAGGTGGTTTTTCCATCTAACTCGGCAAATGTGGGCTGGTTCCCCTTATTCTGCCTCAGTTACACTGTGTTGGAGACTGCTGCGCAAACACCGTTTCCATGTATGCATGCACCATAATAACTGTACCATGCAAACATTTGAGGTTGCACTCATCTGGTATGAGACTATCCTGGGAGGGGGGGGGGGGGGTCCACTGGGGTCCAAAGCACACAAGAACCCTGGGTTCAGTGTGGGGAGGGCTGTTGTGGCCTGTTGTGGGGTTGTGAACCACTGAGGCTATGGTGGGACAAAGCCTCTCCATCGTTTCTAGGTCCCCGGATTAATACATACATACATATAGTTAATGGATTCCTCACATCTGTCAATTGATTTACTGCTCATTAAATGGTGGTATCATTAGTGAATAAAGTAAATGTAAGAGGGAGGTTTCCCCATAATGCTAGATCATTTATAAAGACCAAATGACAGTGGCCCAAAAATTAAGCCCTGGGGCATCCCCCATCTGACAGAACTCCATTTGGATTGAGCAGAGCTACTACATGCCCCACCTGAGCTGTGTAACACTACATTTTTGTTTCTGTCCTGGAGACAGACTTGCATTCTGTTACCCGCAATGCCAGTTAGTTCAACTAATTTTGCTTCCTGCAAGAGAATATGATGATTGGTGCAGACAAAAGCTTTTGATGAACTACAGAAGACACCAACTGCTATCATTTTCTTGATTAGAGACTCATGGACTTCATTTGAAAGTGCATATATTGCACCTTCTGTTGAACATTCATTTAGAAAGCCAAAATTGGTTCTTGCTTGAAGTCCATTCTTCATGAGATGTTCAGTAACTCTCGTACACATTAATTTTTACAGAATTTTATGGAATGCTATTAACAAAGAAATAGAGCAATAGTTAGTGAGTTGAGTTTTATCACCTTTCTTGCATAGGGAATTCACAATGGCATACTCCAAGTCTTTATGGAACAATGCCATGTTCAAGTGAAACATTAAAAATAAGACACAGATGACACTTATCTGAAAGCAAGAATATTTCAATAAATTAGTAGATACATTATCTAACCCTGCAGAACTTTTACTCTTTACTCATATGGTAGATTTTTTTCTTAAATTTCGTCTACAGAGACAGGATTAAGGTGCATTTCTGCTTTTATGTAGGAGTATGCAGATTGGCATAGAATTATGACTTCATCAACAGAGGGCCTACAGCCAGTTTCCTGAGTGACTGAGGGAGTGTCTGCTAAAAATCTCAGCCACACATTTGGAGTTTTCCACATATTTGATTTTTTCAGTTGTATGTATTTGTTTGCATTTGTACCTATCTCTAATTTTCAATATTCCAGCTTGTTCTTATTTCATTATTAGAACTGTATATCTTCTTCTTATAATAAATTACTTTTCATTTCTGCATTAATTTCTTTAAAATTTTACAATGTAGTCTGTAGTGCTCCCATATTTCTACATCTTAAGATGTTCTATTTGCAATGCAAATATCCCTTTTGGTTCTGCATGGTTGTCTAATACATTTTGTAAACCAAGGCTTACTTACAGAACTGGAAGCACTATTCCCAACATACTTCTCTGGAGAAGATTCTTCAAAAGAGCGGAAAATCCATTTACAAAATAGTTAAATTTATCAACAACATTATCAAGACTATGTAGTACAGACCAATCCATTTATTGCAACTTATGGTTGAAAGTTTCTTTTACTCTTTGTTCATTAGTTTTATGAATTTACATTGATGAGATTGTTTTTTGAACAGACTAATGTTGTAATGAGTCAGGACTTGCCCATCATGATGTAAACTAACATTTATAACCTAACTCACATTGAAGTTTCAGCATCTATTAATGTATGGAAATACATTGTCTACCACAGTTTGGAACTCAAATGTAATTCTGATGGGAAAGTTGGTTACTGACATTAGATTACACATGGTCATCACACTTGTAAGGTTACCTTTACTTTTACTTTAAGTCAGAGAGTTTACATTAAAATTGCCTAAAACTACAACACCTTTTGTTTTGGGTTGCAACACTGAAAACATAAGTTGCATACAATGTATCAATGTTTTATCACCTAAAGACGACTGTAAATAGTAAGTGCTATTATTAATTATGTATCCATTTCATTTCAGCTGCACATGGTTCAAAATGTTACTCTACACAATATTTCTTAATGTCTGTGGCTATGTATGTTACAATGCCTTTAACATAAATTGCTACTCAGTCTTTGTCCATATTTTTCCTAAAATAGTGGATTACTAATTTATAACTTACTATAGCTGTCATGGCCCACTTATTAGTGACATAGTTCTCCATAAAACACAATATCTGTGCATTACTTGGACAGTCCTTTCATTAATGTTAGTAAGCAGTTGACCTGATTTATTTGAGAGGCCTCTTATAGTTAGATGTAACTACAGCCCCAGTGATACCATTATCAACTAGATTCTCAGCACTAGCTGCTGACTGTGGTAATACATCAAACATAGGCAAATCAGAAAGTAAATGATAAAACTTTGAATAAAGAGCCAAAAAAGAACTCTCTGATGCTGACAGTCATCAAAAAGACCTATCAAAATACATTTTTGAAAGTATATGTTCAAAGCAATCACTTTTTGTGAATTGTATGTTAAGTTTAGCTATGTACATTTGCTAGACTTAAGTAAAATGAATCATGAAGAAAATGCAGGAAATGGATTCCACGTAAATGGTAAGGTAAAGGACAAGCTAATTTCCCACATAAGTGGACTGTGCAACAGAGATAGTAATAAAGAGGATCCAGATGCTCTGCACTACAACTATGAGACTTTTTCTAGGATAAAGAACCACAATATTATTGTTCAGGGATGCAGCTAAATACGAGGTACAACAATAAAGTAATGAGACAGATGTGTAAAAAATGTTGCTCACCATTTTAGTCAAGTTTAGTGTTGTCTCCTGAGTGCTTCTACCATTGATGGTAACATTTCTGGAACTCATCTTCTGTAATATCCTCCAATACCCTCATCACAGCTTTTTGGACATCTTGTGTTGTCTGAAAATGGTGTCCCTTGACCGCCATTTTGACTCTTGGAAATAGAAAAAAGTTGCATGGAGCAATATCTGGTGAATAAGGTGGCTGTGGTAGTACTGAAATTTGTTTTGAGGTTAAAAATTGCTGTACTGACAGAGCAGTATGGGATGGCGCATTATCGTGATGCAGAATCCAATTATCAACAATGTTGGCACGGACACGAAGAACTCTTTTACGAAGTCTTTCTAAAATTTCTTTGTAGTAATATTGGTTAACTGTTTGTCCAGGAGGCACCCATTCTTTATGAACAATTCCCTTGGAATCAAAGAAGCACACAAGCGAGCATTTCTCTTTTGACTTTGACATGTGAGCTTTTGGTCTGGGTGAGCCCTTCGAGCACCATTGCGAACTTTGGTGTTTTATCTCTGGATCATACTGAAAAAATCACCTTTCATCACCAGTGATAACATGGTTCAACAATTCTGGATTGATTTCCGTTTCCTCTAACATTATGTGGTTCCATTTCTGTGACGAAAGGGACAAATACGTGTTAACTTATTACAGCACAACTTACGACTGAGCAGTTGCATCAATGTGCCACTCGGACTAGAAGCAGTTTATAGACCAAGGTCAAAGATATTGTGCCTACACAAGTCTGCAGTGTTACCACATCTTGCAAAGAAAATCAGTCTCTTTACTTTATTGTCGCACCTCGTATATGCCTTAGACCCCGTCACTCGAAGAAAAGCTAAGCTGTGAAATAAGTGATCAGTCATTGCCAGATATTCCTAAAAATCCAGTTTTTGTAATAGGTTACCATAAACAGTGCAACTTCAATGAATGTGATTCACTCAAGATGGAAAATCGCCAGGATTGGATAACAACCTTAAAGCTGATTTACTTAAATGTGAAATATCTCAAAAACAAACTAGACATATTGTAAATATTCTTAGAGGAACATTCACCACATGTATTAATAATAACTGAACATGAACTAAAATCCAGTGACATAATATATTGTACATTAGAAGGTTACTTACAAGCAAATTGTTATTGTAGGCAAAACCGTAAAGGTGTTGGTGTGGCAATTTGTGTTATTAATGACATAGCTGCTGAACAAATTTTCCTTCTTGAGCACCACACGAAGAAGGATCACTCAAAATGGCAGGTGTTGCGTTCCACAGTAATGACCTTAAGTTACTGAAGCATGAAGTGTTTTGGGTGTATCAGCCACCAGATGCTGGTGTAATGTTGTTTATGGGTAGACTTAGTTGTGTAGTTGGTCAGACTGGTTCTAATGCTCTTAGTATACACTGAAGTCACAAAAGTCATGGGATACACCCAAATATCACGTTGGACCTCCTTTCTGCTTGGTGTTGTGTAGCAACTCAATATGGTATGAGCTCAACAAGTCACTGGGAGTCCCCTGCAGAAATATTGAGTCATGCTGCATCTATAGCCATCCACAATTGTAAAGATGTTGCCAGTGCCGAATTTTGTGCATGAATTGACCTTTCAATTATGTCTCATAAATGTTCAGTGGGATTCATTTTGGGTGATCTGGATGGCCAGTTCATTTGCTCAAACTGTGCAAAATGTTCTTCAAATCAATTGCAAACAATTGTGGTCTGGTGACACGGGACATTTTCATCCATAAAAATTCTTTCATTGTCTGGGAACATGAAGTCCTAGGAAGGCTGCAAATGGTCTTCAAGTAGCCAAACATAACCATTTCCAGTCAATGATCAGTTCAGTTCGACTAAAGGACCCAGTCCATTCCGTGTAAACAAAGCCCACACCATTATGGGGCCGCCACCAGCTTAGACAGTGCCTTGTTGACAACTTGGGTCCATGGATTTGTGGGGCCTGTGTCACACTTGAACCCTACTTACTAACTGAAATTGAAACTCTTCTGATTGGGCCATAGTTTTCCAGTTTCCAAGGGTCCAACTGATGTGGTCACGAGCCCAGTAGAGGTGCTGCAGGTGATGTTGTACTGTTAACAAAGGCACTCACATTCGTTGTCTGCTGCTTTAGCCCATTCATGCCAAATTTACTAATGGATATGTTCATTGTATATGTCATAAAACTGAAATTGCAAACATGAGGAAGCATGTTAACAGCAAAACGAATAGACACAAGCTGACAAAATAAGTAAAGCATCTTGGAAGCTGACTGATAAATGCTGCAAAGGTCCCAATAAAATGAACATGGAACCATTCAGCATAAGACATGATGGTAACATTGTAAAAGCAGCAAATACTAAGTGTGATATTTTTAATAACTATTTCATTTCTGTTGACTAGTCAACCCATATTATGGATGCACAGGTACAGACTCCATATCACCTCACTTGGTGCACTGAATTTGAATTTGTGGGAGTGAATGAGCAAGAAGTATGCAAGGCAATATACATACTAAAGAAAAAAATTCATCAGGATGGGATGGCATACCCAGTGCTATTGCTAAGGTGTGCTTAAAAGGAATCTCTAAACCTCTTACCTATCTGATTAACTGCAGCATCAGAGTAAACATGTATCCAACTGTTCTAAAAATTAGTGTACTGGAACAAGTGTACAAAAAGAGAAGCAAGGAAGATATCTCCAACTACAGACCAATATGCTTAATTCCCACCTGCAGTAAGATATTTGAAAGTATCATCCCATCCCAGATATCTACCTTTTTCATGCACAACACAAACTGCTTGATTCATAGCATCGTTTCAGAAAAGAACAAAGTACAACCACAGCAGTTACACAGCTCTTCCATAAAATTTAGTATCTGATGGGTCAAAGGATGCAGACCACAGATGTGTTTTTGGACCTGAAAAAGCATTTGACATGGTAAACAGTAGGTTACTTAAAAAAACAGAAGTCATATTGTATTGAGGATCCATCTATGAATCTTCTACTGGCATTTAAACAGGCAGTTCTCACCACAACATTGTAAATAATGTACATAAGATCTCAACAACAGCAAATGGAAGCTGTAAATTCCTGGCCACGTATCTTGATAAAAATTTGTGGAGGACAAATCAGATTTACTTTTTATGTGGAAAAGTCAGTAATGCCTTATGTTTTGTCAGCCAGCTTGTAAGGACAGTTCCTAACCAAACACTGAGAATAGTATATTATGGAACAATTTACTCCATCCTCAATTGTGGGGCTGAAATATGTGGCTGTGCAGCTGATGTACACTTAAGAAGTACACTGTTGCTGCAGAAAGTGCAATAAGACTTAGACATGGGATTATTCATAGAGATTGATGTCATGAAATGTTTGTCCCACACAAAAACCAAACAATATATTCTCTGTACATATTCAAATTAGTTACATATTTTATGAATCAATCAACAGAAGTTATCCAGTGTGGTGGTGTACATGATCACAACACCAAGATAAAATTTAACTATTTGTGGAAAAAGAACAACATTAAAAATGACAGATAGAAACCCACACATCAATGGTTTGATTTGTTTCAACAAAATATCATACTCTCCAAGATCATATATAGGAAATTATAAATGGTTTTGGCTGCATACCACATTCTTCATATTTAATCTTTGTAAGACTGAAAACATTAAATGAATTCCACATTACTGTGAAATTCTGGAGCCTGCATAAACACAGAAACTATTAGAAAGCATATTTATTTATTTATTTATTGTTCCGTGGGACCACATTAAGGAGAAGTCTCCATGGTCATGGAACGAGTCAATACATGAAATTATAACACAATTGTAGAAACAGATAAAATGAAATATAAGAAACATATTGAGGCAACACGTCGTTAGTTTAAATAAAGAAAATCACGAATGTAACACTGGAATTTGCTTAATTTTTTAGCTCTTCCAGGAGCTCCTCGACAGAATAGAAGGAGTGAGCCATGAGGAAACTCTTCAGTTTAGACTTAAAAGCATTTGGGCTACTGCTAAGATTTTTGAGTTCTTGTGGTAGCTTATTGAAAATGGATGCAGCAGAATACTGCACTCCTTTCTGCACAAGAGTCAAGGAAGTGCATTCCACATGCAGTATTCATTTCTGCCTAGTATTAACTGAGTGAAAGCTGCTAACTCTTGGGAATAAGCTAATATTGCTAACAGAAAACGACATTAAAGAAAATATATACTGTGAGGGCAATGTCAGAATTCCCAGACTATTGAATAGCGGTCGACAAGAGGTTCTCGAACTTACACCACACATAGCTCGAATAGCCCGTTTTTGAGCCAAAAATACCCTTTTTGAATCAGAAGAATTACCCCAAAAAATAATACCATATGACATAAGCGTATGAAAATATGTGAAGTAGGCTACTTTTCGTGTTGAAATGTCACTTATTTCAGATACTGTTCTGATGGTAAATAAAGCGGCATTTAGTTTCTGAACAAGATCCTGAACATGGGCTTTCCACAACAGCTTACTATCTATCCGTACGCCTGGGAACTTGAACTGCTCTGTCTTGCTTATAACATGCCCATTCTGTCTAATTAAAATATCAGTTCTTGTTGAATTGTGAGTTAGAAACTGTAAAAACTGAGTCTTACTGTGATTTAGCATCAAATTATTTTCCACAAGCCATGAACTTATTTAATGAACTACATTATTTGATAATGTTTCAATATTACACACAAGATCCTTCACTACCAAGCTGGTGTCATCAGCAAACAGAAATATTTTTGAATCACCTGTAATACTAGAAGGCATATCATTTATATAAATAAGAAACAGCAGTGGCCCCAGCACCGATCCTTGGGGAACGCCCCACTTAACAGTGCTCCATTGGGACTGAACATCATTACCACTCTCAATATTGCGGAGAATTACCTTCTGCTTTCTGTTCTTAAACTAAGAGGCGAACCAATTGTAAGCTACTCCCCTTACTCCATAATGTTCCAACTTCTGCAGTAATATTTTGTGGTCAACACAGTCAAAAGCCTTCGTTAAATCAAAGAAAACACCTAACGTTCGCAACCTTTTATTTAATCCATCCAAAACCTCACAGAGAAAAGAGAATATAGCATTTTCAGTTGTTAAGCCATTTCTAAAACCAAACTGTACATTTGACAGCAAATTATGTGAATTTAAATGCTGCAGTAACTTTGTATATACAACCCTCTCGATAACTTTAGCAAACACCGATGGCATAGAAATAGGTCTATAATTATCAACATTATCCCTGTCTCCCTTTTTATAAAGTGGCTTCACTACCGAGTACTTTAATCAGTCAGGAAACCGACCACTCCTAAAGGAAAAGTTACAGATATGGCTAAGTCCTGGGCTAACATACATGGAACAATACTTCAGTATTCTGCTAGATACCCCATCATATCCATGAGAGTTCTTGGTCTTTAGTGATTTAATTATTAACTCAATCTCCCTCTTGTCAGTATCATGGAGGAGCATTTCAGGTAACAGTCTCGGAACACTTTTTTCTAGGAACGCTATATGATTCCCTGTTGGGACTAGGTTTCTATTTAGTTCACCTGCTATATTCAGAAAGTGATTATTAAATACTGTACATATATGCGACTTATCAGTAACACGGACATTCCAACTACGCACTGATTCTATATCCTCGACCTGTCTCTGCAGACCAGCCACTTCCTTTACGACTGACCATATGGTTTTAATTTTATCCTGAGACTTAGCTATTCTATCTGCATACCACATACTTTTTGCCTTCCTAATAACTTTTTTAAGCACCTTACAATACTGTTTGTAATGGGCTACTGCATTTAGATTGTGACTGTTTCGAATGTTTTGATATAATTGTCACTTTGTTCTACAAGATATTCTTATACCTTTAGTCAGCCACCCAGGCTGCCTGTTTGTGCTAGTACCCTGTTTTGAACGTTCTAATGGAAAACAACTTTCAAAGAGCATGAGAAAAGTCTTGAGGAAAGCATTATATTTATCGTCTACTGTATCAGCACTATAAACATCTTGCCACTCTTCTTCCTTGATAAGGTTTACAAAAGTCTCTACAGCAACTGGATCAGCTTTCCTAAAAAGTTGGTAACTATATTTAACCTGTGTTGCAGCACAAAAATCTTTTAGACTTAAAATTTGTGCATCATGATCTGAAAGGCCATTCACCATTTTGCTAACAGAATGCCCTTCTAGTAATGACGAATGAACAAAAATATTGTCTATGGTTGTTCTACTGTTCCCTTGCACTCTTGTTGGAAAGAATATGGTTTGCATAAGATTATATGAATTAAGGAGGTCCACCAGCATCCTTTTCCTTGCACAATCACTTATACAATTTATATTGAAGTCACCACATATAACTAACTTTTTGTATTTCCTATAAAGTGAACCAAGAACCTCCTCTAGCTTTAGCAAAAATGTTGTGAAATCGGAGTCTGGGGATCTATAAATAATAATAGTAACAAGTTTAGCTCCACTAAATTTAACCACACCTGCACAACATTCAAACACCTTTTCAGTGCAGTACTTTGAAACATCAATTGACTCAAATGGGATACCGTTTTTCACATACATGGCTACTCCCCCACACCGCAAAGAGCTCCTAGAAAAGCTGCCCGCCAACCTGTATCCTGGTAAAGGAAGCCTCTGAATTATCTCCTTATTTAAGAAGTGTTCAGATATACCAATAATTTCAGAGTCAACATCTATAAGTAATTCACTAACTTTATCTCTAATGCCTTGTATGTTTTGATGAAATATACTAATTCCCTCATTAACCGGATACCTAAGCTTTGTCGAAAGTGGTTTCTTTGTTAGAGAGACTTCCCTTAAGCAGGAATACTTGTCAGCTGGCTTCAATCTAAAAAAGGTACAGCTCTAACACCCACAACTACCGGAATTTTCCCATGAGTGGTCCCACCACCCCCACCTATGCTGTCACCTATAAGCATTGCCAACCTCCCCTTTCCATACCTGTTGAGGTGCAGACCATAACAGGAAATCACAAACAAAATTAATTCAGTTTTATCTCACTTATTAACACTTGGCAATACTGCAAAGGAAACTGGTTGTTATTGCAGATATTAAGTGAGTTGGAAATTTGAGTAAATAATAACTGTGAACAACTATACCAGAGAAACTATCAATGGAAATGGATATTAGCTTTAAAAATAGAGATCATGTTGTGCTGTCTTATAAGTTCACCGAAGTGCTATCAATCAAGGATATGTGACTACCACGTGGTACATGTGCTGTCTGCTACAGCTGTAGCCACCTGGCAAGTAAAAAATATTTGACTTTCAACATTTTTAAAATACTTGCAGTGTCTCTTCACAGCTAAAATTTTGACAGTGTGTTTCTTTTGGTGTATTCTTCCTATATAAAAATTCTTAGGGCAGGTTTTCTTGTGTCAGATTGCACCATTCCCTTGTGAGTATAACACACAGGTACAAACCATTACCCCTAAACTGCAACAAGTCCACTGGTTCCTCTGACTTCAGAAAAGATACCCTCATATAATCATACCACCTGCACATTGATCCCATAAGAGTAATCACACAAAGGAAAAATAATCTCCCTCACCATAATAAAGATACCACAGGCTGTAGCTTTGATGTCACACTGCAGGGGTGGCATCCACTCTCTTGCTGATCGTGGTGAAGTCGGCACCCCTGGCACCAATCTGTAGCATGATCTGGACACTGAGGGATGAATGAGTGGTAGGGACAGGCTGGTGGGCACATGTGAAATGCTGTTGACAGTTACAAACGCTTTTATTGACTTCAGTACATGACATACTTGGGCAGGCACAACTCTTCCTGTTGCCCTCAGTAGTGCTGATGAAAGAGCGGGAACTTCCACCCATAGCTGCTAAGCAAGTGCTCTGCATTGCTGAGGCTGTCAACCTTTGGAGGCCATGGCTGTTGATGCCTGTGGCACTACATGTTGCACTGTGATGGTGGTCCATTTGGGAAACAGCTCCTTGGATCCTAACATGGGTGCGGTGATTGTGTGCTGAATCTGCTGTGTACAGATTTCAACCTGCTGCCCTCAGACAAGAGTTGGATGGTGGCTGGCACTGTGGCACCAAGTCCCACTAGGAACTCAGCATTTGTGGCAACAGGGGCGAATGGCAGGTCATCAGGCCTATGCCACGAAGTCCTGTGAAATACTTAGTGCAGGCAACAGGCACATCCCAGTCTCAAACCCATGGCTGCTGCTGGCCGAGCCCTATCATCTCATTGTTCAATGTAGCTCTGATGTCATGGTGGTGCTGATGGTTTCTAGTAACAAGAATTGATCTCTGTCTTAAAATCCAGACTTAATTATATGCCTCCAGTGCCCATTTGTTTCACTAAAACCTCGCACCTAACCACATCATCTAACTAACTGCAGGTAGTTACTGGGGGTAGCTAGCTGGATAATCGAATGAAGAAAACCTCAAAGACACTTACCTCTGTTGGAACATAAGATGATACATCAGATATTACTGAACTGAATATAGTGCAGTTTTGAAATGAAAGTAAAAGAACTAAGATCCATGTCACTATTTCACATATTACAGATTATGTACTGCAAGCATAATCATCATTATTATTTGTACAAAATTATACAGATTATGACAGTTTTTTTTTTACATAAAGTATTTTTACATTATATTTGACAAAATGACATGAAACTTTATGAGTGTACTAGCCTGAGTTTATTTATTGCTGGACTCAGTTCCTCCTTTCTCGCTTACATGTGTCTGAATTCACTTAATGTGTGAATTAGCTCATTCTGTCTTCCATTCTCACTTAACTTGTCCACCATTGCTCACAAATCCTTGGGGTGGTTTTTTCTGGCAGTGCCACTATAATTTTGTGTCCATAATCTGACTGCAATAAACAACAAACAGAAGAAAATCAAAACTTACATTAATAAATATGTATAAATGTCCTAACTATCACACAGTTCATTGTTCAACATGGTAGCTGTTTGAATTTACATAAGGGTATTTACTGATAACTACATTATTAAATTAGTAAAACAGTCTACATTCCACCATTACAATGAACCAGTAAAATGGATGGGAGCTATCCCTGAAGACCACATTAATCTCACTATTATCAAAATGAGTAATTTTTACACAAAATTAAAAAAGTTTCATGTCACTTTGAAGTCTGCTTTCATACAAGTGAATACGCATAGTTAAAATTCCATTGTGAATCAACATGAGAAACCATTAACACAAAACATTATGATAAATTCAAACTCCTAATGAGGAAAGCCAACAATAATCAGAAAGAGCATTTACAGCAGTTTTAGAAAACAGTATACTATTATATTTCCAACCTAAGTGCTGTAACTTCTACATAAATAAATTAAATTTAGCCTCTGCATATAGAGCTCATCATTTACTATAGTCAATATTTATTTTCTTAAATACCTTTCACATTTACTTCTTATTCTTATGTGATTTGGGTCTTACCACATTCTTCATTATTTCACTTATAGAAATTTCTTGTAGGAGAAGTACTATAAAGACAGAGTTCCCTACCACGTACCTTAAATATCTTCACATTGTTTAATTAACTTACAGGAAAACATCTGGGTGACATCTTTGAGAACAGCCAGTATTTCGACAGCTGCACATTCTGCAATGAGAAAGTGTCTTGCAAGGAAAGTATGTGGTGTACAATGTATAATTATTATTAAGTATCATAACAGCCATAACATTTTCACTACTTCTGGGGCTGAGTCAGGGAGGCGTGAGCCCACTACTACTACTACTAATAATGCTTGTGCAAGATTCTGTTATATAGGAATATGTGTTGTAATAATTACATTGAGTCTGCATGACTACCTGTGATGCATTGACGATAGCTGCATTGTTAGCTGAAATTCAGATCTACAATTAAAAAAATATAATACAGAAAAAGTAGTGGCCCTAATATTGAATCATGTGGAACACCTAATTGAGTGTGTTTCCAGCCAGAGAGAAATTTCTTGCCATTTATGTTAATAAGTACTATTTGTTTTCTGTTTGCCAATTATGATGACATCCAGCTAAGAGATTTGCCTTGAAAATCATAGTGTGCCAATTTTTGGAGAAGCAGGTCATGATTTACTGTGTCGAAGGCTTTGAACAGGTCACAAAAAATGCCTGACACACACATTCCATCACCAAGGCATCTGCTGACTTTTGTGACTAATTCATTTATTGCATGGATTGTGCTGCGGCCTTTTCTGAAACCACTTTGATTGCCTAAGATAATGCTGATAGATGAATTGTGATTTTAGATCTGATCACACGCAGCTCTTTCAAATATTTTTGAGAAAATTGGTAACAGTGAGATTGGCCTATAGTTACCCAATTCATCTTGTTTGCCTTTTTTATGTATGGGCTGAATTTCTGCATATTTTAATCGATCTGGGAAACATCCCTCATCAAAAGATTGGTTGATTATGGAAGAGAGTGGATATGCAGTACTTTGACGGACTATTTTTATTATTTCAGTGGGGACCTCATCCCACCCTGCAGATTCTGAATTTTGTAGGGACACTATGATTTTGATGACATCCATTGACCACCCGGAATGCCCACATCTCGTGGTCGTGCGGTAGCGTTCTCGCTTCCCACGCCCGGGTTCCCGGGTTCGATTCCCGGCGGGGTCAGGGATTTTCTCTGCCTCGTGATGGCTGGGTGTTGTGTGATGTCATTAGGTTAGTTAGGTTTAAGTAGTTCTAAGTTCTAGGGGACTGATGACCATAGATGTTAAGTCCCATAGTGCTCAGAGCCATTTGAACCAACCACCCGGATTGAGAGTGCCTGCACATTCCAATATTGCAGGAGTCACAGCCAAATGCAGCTGGCCGGAACACAGGAGATCGTACAGGCCTGTGCTACCTTGTTGCAATGATGATAGATGCCTTGCCCAATGATTCACCATGCTTTTGTTCATTGCCAGGTCTCTATAGACACTCTGCAAGTGCCTATGAATATCTGCATTGCTCTGGTTCTCTGCAAAAATAAAATCAATGACACATCTCCACTTGGAATGCATCTCTGTTGCAGATGCCATTTTGAAGGCTGTGTATAGAGCCACCACTCAGTGGAACGTCATGAAACTGTTGGGGCTGAAGCAGGAATACTACATGATATTCCACAACGAATTGTGCATTTTTTGACCAAAATTGGCTGAGAGAAAAATGTGTTGCATTACTTATTGAATGCCCACCATAGTAAGTAGTGAAAATAGTTTTGGTTTATGCAGTTCTGGTTATCCTGCAGAATTTGGTTACTTGTTTGTAAAACTGAGCAGCTTTATGGGCATGGTTTAGAACTTCACTACAAGTGAAGTTCTTATAATCCATCATACTTCCCAAATATGCGGTATGTTGTACATTCGCCAGTGGTTGTCAATTCAATTGTATTTTGGGCTGTTCCCCTTCTCTGCTAACCTTTTAGTCTTTAATTCCCTAACAATGAGACAAAACTCCTCATAATGATTGTTACATATATTCAGTTTCTCTTGGAGCCCAGATCATAACATCATCAGTGAACACCATTACTTTCAGTTCGTGTCTATACTGCTCTTTCAGCTTCTTTAAGTGTTACATGATGTTACAGTGTGCTGCGCATGCTGGGGGATGAGTAATGGTGGTGACACTGGAGGACCTAGGTGAATGCTGTTGACAGTTACAAATGACTTTTGTTGATTTCAGTACATGACAAAGTCAGGCAGACATGCGTCTCCCCCTTGTCCCTGGCTGGTGCTGATGAATGGATGGAGGCTTCTCGCTGCACTTGCTGAACCAGTGCCCTGCATTGGTGAGGTTTGCGGCCTTAGAAGGCCTTGGCCATTGATATCAGTAGTACTACATGTTGGGCTGCAATGGCATTCCATTGCAGGAAGGGCTCCTTAGCTATGCACATGGTTGCAGAGGCAGTATGTGGAGTCTGCTGCATGTGGGTTTCAAACCACTGCCTTCCAACAGGAATCAAATGGTGGCTGGCACTGTGGGACCAAGTCCCACTAGGAACCCAGCACCAGTGGTGGCAAGCACGAATGGTAGTTCAGCAGAGTTATGTTACCAAGTCCTTTGAAGTACGTAGTGGTGATAGCAGGCACAGCACAGTCTCGAACCCGTAGCTCAGTCAACTTGCTGTATTGTGATGGTGCTGCTGGTTTCCAACAATGAGAAGTGATCCTTGCCTTAAAATCTGACCGTGTGAGGTGGCACAGTAGCTAGCACACTGGACTCCCATTCAGGAGGACGACGGTTCAATCCCGCGTCCAGCCATCCTGATTTAGGTTTTCCGTGATTTCCCTAAATCGCTCCAGGCAAATGCCAGGATAGTTACTTTGAAAGGGCACAGTTGAATTCCTTCCCTGTCCTTCCCTAATCTGATGAGACTGATGACCTTGCTGTCTGGTCGCCTCCGCCCCCCACCCCCCCCTTAAAATCCGAACGTAATTATATGACTCCAGCACCTATTTGTTTCACTAAAAGTGAAAATTTGTTTCTTTCCATAGACTGGGTTGTGGAACTGCACTGCCATTTCCTACTGAGAAGAGTCAGCCACTTGGTCCATAATTTGACCAGTCTTCCACCGTTACCTCTTAGTCTACAGTTGAATTCAGTTATTACTAAATCAGTTACTCATATTTACTAGACAACTATTGCACTCATCCTAAACTTCACAATCCACTTTCCATCCATTGTTTGGGGAATACAATCCAAGGAATTCAATTTGTCCCTGGACCAGGGCTTCGAACATTGCATTGTCTCAGATACATAAAGGCTAAGATGAACAGTCAGACTCACTACTGTGCTAGGAACTGTGACACTTAAGTCAAGATTACCCAATGTCTTTGATCTAGATACTGACTTACATGCTGCAACAATTGATCTACTGTGATTCATCCCTCCTTCATGGCTATCATCTGACTTAGCAAATTGTTCAAGTTGGGTTCCCAGGTGATCATCTGGCCAATACAGCTGTGGTTGTGTTATATTTAACAGAGTCACTCCCATCATAGTAGCTGGCAAGTGGAATGTAGCCACCATAATATCATACTTGATCCTCTTGATCAACAGTCCACTACCCTGTAACTCTAAACATTTTGCTCCCATGAGTGTCCCTTGTTCATAGAAACTGGCTGTCACTATCACATTGTCGTATGCTGAGTATATACAGTGTAAACCTTATCCCTGAAAATACGGTTTTGATTCAGTCACCTCTTTTTGACATGGACGTCCCTCCATTCTGCCTCTGAATAACTTCCTGACATACGCACTTCCACCTATGGTGGCTCCACATGCCGGGCATATGGTAACCATCCCCTTTCAGCACTGCTGAAGCTCACCCTAGGTCATCACCACATGTTGATCCCTGTCTTCTGCTACTGACCATACCCCCTCTTCTCTCACTTGCACAAACTTCTCTACTGCTGTTAACTTCACTGGATAGGTTTTCACTGCATAAAATTTGAATAGCACATACTAGCTCATTACTGGTAGGCCCACTGACATGTACACTCACGCGTTATTCATCGTCACCTCAACTGCTGTATCATAGTGGTAGAATGGCAGGTTCTGGCTGCCCAGCTTGACTACTAGCTGCAGTTGTGGTGGCAATTCTTCCTGAACCTCCCTTATTCCTTCCAAATACTGCTCAGGAGCAGCAAGACCAGATTCATTTGCCCATGAAGCACCTGATGCACAGCTTCCTGTAAGTTTGTCAGCTCCACTTTTGAATCGCCAGTGTTATCCCCTTCGGACTGCAACAATCTCCTCAGTGTTATCCTCACATGTGGTACCTGTATTCATGCTTGTACAGTTTCCTTATCTTGATTCAAAGAACTAGGCAAGGCCTTGGCATAATCCATAACTTCCTCGATGAGCTGCTGAAGCATGTGTATGTTATTTATTATCCCATGCTCAAGATTCATGATGAACGTCGAATATAATTCCACTGTTTTTCCTTTCACCTCAGCCAACACTTTTGTGGCTTCTATAGTTCCATTCAATCTATTCATGTCACTTGTGTCTGTTGTCTTGAAAAAGGTCTTCAGTATCCCACCTCCCACATCTATCCACCCCTTTTCACCCTTCTAGGCTCACATGGCATTCCGACTGCTGGCACTTCTCTGATTACCTCCTACATCTACTCTTTCAATGTTCATATGCTCTGAGTAGCTTCCTGTGCTCCTTGGCGACCTCTCTAAGCACACCATTGATAACTGCTAACTGCCACACCCCTGAGAATGCCTCTTCAAGCGTCCTTACCTCGTTCTATATCTCCAAAATACTAAACACTAAGCTCATCTATGAATTATTGCTGAACAATGCTATGTCCTGTTGCCTGAAAAATACAATTCCTCTGTCCAAATGAATATCCTGCAATGCCCCCACTCTGCCTCTGATGAAGGGATACAGCACAACATACACTAGTGTTTTTCTCTTCTAGCCCCCCAAACATATGGTAACCTGAGTACAAGGACCATTGTATCCTTCCCTCCCCTAAGAAGCCCACTGTCCCTAGCAGCATGTCTCCACATCCCATAAGTATAAATCCTAACTAACATAAATCTTAAAACAATGCAACCACCAATATGATACAGAAAAGAAAATGAAAGAAAAAAGAATCACAAATAATAATTCATAACGATTACTTCATAGGTGTTAATGCACATCAAGCATGAGATGTCTGAACCTCCTCCTTTCATTGTCCATCCCTTGGTTTCTTCTTCCCTAGGTCCTTCCTTATTTTCATTCCCACGTTTTGTGGAATCACTTCCAGCACACCTTTGAATGGTCATAAATGACCAGCATGCACAGTTGCTGACCTTGTAGGCAACTGTAGCTTGGCAGTTACTTGGTATGAGGCCTAGTATTGTGTTACAAACTTATTGTTTTCCTTCAGAGTAAAAGGACTGGTTAATATCACCGACTCTTCCACTCCTTACTGTGGCAATGTTCACACTTGCTTCACTGCATCCTCTTGTTTTTCCAGCACCTTTGTATTTGCACACTTGACCCTTCTCCACACTTCCTCAACTTTTATTTTGAATTTTTGGACTGACTCGTGCTTCTGCCCTCCTGTTGTCTAATCATATTGGATGATGATGGCATCTCCTTTCCATACATCACCTCAATTGGCAAAAACCCTGTACTAGTGTGTTCTTTGGAGTTGTATGCACTCACTACAAAGCTTAAATCTCCGTCCCAATCTGAATGGTGTGCATATGTATTATTTATTAGGTAATTTCTTGGACATTAATTTGAATGGTATTGGCATTTTGTTGTAAATTGTGGAAACATTAGAAGAAACAGGAAATAACTTGGATGATACCATGAATTATAGTTTGAATGATTACTGTTGTGGTAATAAAGTCAAGAACAAAAACAGAGTACCTTCCAATCCCACACAAAACATGTACAGCAATAACTTTCAGTGATAAGGAAAGGGCTGTAAATTTTTTGGTTAAATGAAGGAAGGAGAAAGTACTTAAACTTCAGCAGTGTGAAAAGCTGGTTTTGTTTCATAATAACTCAACATGACATATATATGGAAGAAAGATTTACATGAAGTTTGCACCAAAATGAAACTTGCAGAAGTGTGAAAGAAAAATTATTTAGAAGATTTAGAACTGCTCATGTGAGTCAATAGGCCATTACTGAGGTGGTTGTATGAGATCGGGTACTCTGAATTGCATGTGAGATGAACATTACTGATTCCAGGCTTCTTTGACCTGGTGACATGGATTCAGAAAATTATACAGAAAAGGAAATCACAAAATTCTGAAGCCTACCTAAAGTAAACATGTAAATCAGATGCCATTAATAAGTAATACTTAGAGAAATTCATAGCTGACATGAAGACAAAGCTCCTTGCTATCCTGTAAGATGCTGCGAATAGAGCCAATAAGTGTGCAAAAACCGCATGCAAACCACACTTCACCATATTGAGCTGACAAAAGACAATGTCGCTTGTGCAGTCAAATACAACAATGCCAGTGATAAGTATTAGATTCATATCTGGCTTCAGGAACATCAAGCCAGTTTAGGACCAACAACTAAAAAAGAACTGTTTACGGAAAAAATCTTGCAACCAAAGTAGCAAAACCTGAAAAAAATGGGAGAGAATAATTTTCGATGTCACATCCGAAACACCTTCTTACCGATAACAGAAAATAATTCATTGCCTTAGTTGGAATATTGGTCTGGACATAATGACACCTCTGTCTTTTGGAGGACAACAAAAACAATATTAATATAATGCTGATTCCACACAGAAATAATAGTGTGATTCATCTGTTTGATAAAACTATTTTTCATCAGTGTAAAGTATTTCCCAGAAAATTGGTGGACTGTATAATTTCTGATAATACTTTGCCACTTCCAGTTTTTCAGCATAACAGTATAGTTAAACTGTAGTAGATTAGATTAGATTAGATTAATACTAGTTCCATGGATCATGAATACGGTATTTCGTAATGATGTGGAACGAGTCGAATTTTCCAATACATGACATAATTAGGTTAATTTTACAACATACTTAAGTTGATATAACAACTTTATTTTTTTGTGTTTTTTTGTTTTTCTTTATTTTTTATTTTTATTTTTTTATTTTTTTAATATTTTTGTTTTTTTTTCTTTTTTTTCTTAATTTATATCTAAAAATTCCTCTATGGAGTAGAAGGAGTTGTCATACAGAAATTCTTTTAATTTCTTCTTAAATACTTGTTGGTTATCTGTCAGACTTCTGATACTATTTGGTAAGTGACCAAAGACTTTAGTGCCAGTATAATTCACCCCTTTCTGTGCCAAAGTTAGATTTAATCTTGAATAGTGAAGATCGTCCTTTCTCCTAGTATTGTAGTTATGCACACTGCTATTACTTTTGAATTGGGTTTGGTTGTTAATAACAAATTTCATAAGAGAGTATATATACTGAGAAGCTACTGTGAATATCCCTAGATCCTTAAATAAATGTCTGCAGGATGATCTTGGGTGGACTCCAGCTATTATTCTGATTACACGCTTTTGTGCAATAAATACTTTATTCCTCAGTGATGAATTACCCCAAAATATGATGCCATATGAAAGCAATGAGTGAAAATAGGCGTAGTAAGCTAATTTACTATGATGTTTATCACCAAAATTTGCAATGACCCTTATTGCTTAAGTAGCTGAACTCAAACGTTTCAGCAGATCAGCAATGTGTTTCTTCCAATTTAATCTCTCATCAATGGACATACCTAAAAATTTGGAATATTCTACCTTAGCTATATGCTTCTGATTAAGGTCTATATTTATTAATGGCGTCATACCATTCACTGTACGGAACTGTATGTACTGTGTCTTATCAAAATTCAGTGAGAGTCCATTTACAAGGAACCACTTAGTAATTTTCTGAAAGACAGTATTGACAATTTCATCAGTTAATTCTTGTTTCTCAGGTGTGATTACTATACTTGTATCATCAGCAAAGAGAACTAACTTTGCCTCTTCATGAATATAGAATGGCAAGTCATTAATATATAATAAGAACAACAAAGAACCCCATTCTTGATAGTTCCCCAGTTTGAGGAATGTGCTGATCTTTGCATGTTACGAGAACTACTTATTTCAACTTTCTGCACTCTTCCAGTTAGGTACGAATTAAACCATTTGTGCACTGTCCCACTCATGCCACAACACTTGAGCTTGTGTAGCAGAATTTCATGATTTACACAATCAAAAGCCTTTGAGAGATCACAAAAAATCCCAATGGGTGGTGTTCGGTTATTCAGATCATTCAAAATTTGACTGGTGAAAGCATATATGGCATTTTCTGTTGAAAAACCTTTCTGGAAACCAAACTGACATTTTGTTAGTACTTCATTTTTACAGATATGTGAAGCTACTCTTGAATACATTACTTTCTCAAAAATTTTGGATAAAGCCGTTAGAAGGGAGATTGGACGGTAATTGTTGACATCAGATCTATCCCCCTTTTTATGCAAAGGTATAACAATTGCATATTTCAGTCTATCAGGGAAAATGCCCTGTTCCAGAGAGCTATTACACAGGTGGCTGAGAATCTTACTTATCTGTTGAGAACAAGCTTTTAGTATTTTGCTGGAAATGCCATCAATTCCATGTGAGTTTTTGCTTTTAAGCAAGTTTATTATTTTCCTAATTTCAGAGGGAGAAGTGGGTGAGATTTTAATTGTATCAAATTGCATAGGTATGGCCTCTTCCATTAACAGCCTAGCGTCTTCTAATGAACACCTGGATCCTACTATATCCACAACATTTAGAAAATGATTATTAAAAATATTTTCAACTTCTGACTTTTTGTTCGTAAAGCTTTCATTCAATTTGATGGTAATACTGTCTTCCTCTGCTCTTGGTTGACCTGTTTCTCTTTTAATAATATTCCAAATTGTTTTAATTTTATTATCAGAGTTGCTGATTTCAGACATGATACACATACTCCTGGATTTTTTAATAACTTTTCTTAATATAACACAGTAGTTTTTATAATTTTTGATAGTTTCTGAGTCACTACTCTTTGTTGCTGTCAGATACAGTTCCCTTTTCCGGTTACAAGATATTTTTATACCCTTAGTAAGCCATGGTTTGTTACAAGGTTTCTTATGAGTATATTTAACTATTTTCTTGGGGAAGCAGTTTTCAAATGCATTTACAAAAGTGTCATGAAATAAATTATATTTTAAATTGGCATCAGGTTCACGGTACACCTCATCCCAGTCTAACTGCTGTAGGCTTTCCCTGAAATTTGCAATTGTTAAATCGTTGACTGAACGTACTACTTTGGAGGACTGTTTAGTGTTGCTGAATGGAGCTATGTCATATATTGTAACTAGTGACACGTACACATACTTTCGAAAGCCTATGCGTGCAGCAGTGGTATGTTGTCTGCCGAGAGGGCTTCCCACTTCTGTGTGTGTGTGTGTGTGTGTGCAAGACTAGCTGAGCTGTGAGGTGAGCTGCACTCAGCCTCAGTTCTCTGTGTTCATTGCTACAGCTCTTGTGTATGTAACTGGTTCTTGTGGATTGTTACTTTAGTACTGTGTTCAAGCTGTTGTTAACACTTCCATGGAATAAAGGTGTGTTCAGTCTACTGGTTGTGTTGTACTTTTACCTAATTACAACATAACTGGCAACAAGTGTGGTCCTGTTCTCTGTGCAAATTTCAGATACTTCCTTCATTGGCTTCTGTTTTCTCTAGTCAGTATGCTACTCATTCTGTGTCTCCTGCTGTTTTGCCCTTCATGGCCCTCATGGTTTGTCCACCTCCATTTTCTACATATGGTGAGTCCATTGAGGAATGAGACAAAAATGAGAAACGTCTGTGACAACACTTTCAAGCTTTTTGGGATTACTGATGCTATTTTATGTCATGCCCTGTTCCTTTCATGGATATTACCAAGAATGTATCAAGTCCTATGTCAACTTGCTCCTATGCAGGATCCATCTTCTTTAATGTTTCACCAAATGCATGAACTTCTTTCAAAATACTACTGTAAGTGCACTCATGTTATTGCATCCCGGGTTGAATTTTACCACTTTTGGAAGCAACCACATTAATCCTGTCGAGCATGGTTGGCTGAAGTGTGGTGTCACCGCCAGACACCACACTTGCTAGGTGGTAGCCTTTAAATCGGCCGCGGTCCGGTAGTATACGTCGGACCCACGTGTCACCACTATCAGTGATTGCAGACCGAGTGCCGCCACACGGCAGGTCTAGAGAGACTTCCTAGCACTCACCCCAGTTGTACAGCCAACTTTGCTAGCGATGGTTCACTGCCTACTTACGTTCTCATTTTGCCGAGACGATAGTTTAGGATAGCCTTCAGTTACGTCATTTGCTACTACCTAGCAAGGTGCCATTATCAGTTACTATTGATATTGTGAATCATGTACCGTCAAGACCGACATTCATCATTAATGGATTAAAGTTAAGTATTCCACCAGCTACCTCCGTTTTTCTAAATTCTAATTTCCTTGTCCTGTTCCAGACCTCACGCCAGCCTGTGTGAGCTAAAACGCGTGCATTTCGGCCTCCTCTAGTAAAACAGTGTTGGCTCTCTTGCCAACCACAATATGAACAGTATAGGTTAAGTTGTGATTGTCATTTTCTGTCTGACGTGCATGAAGGGCTATATTCTGACCATATGGTAACAGATGCTACCATCATTTAGCTCCAGATCCTGTGGTAAAAGAGCATGCCCCTTATAGTAGAAATCCATCCCTCTCTGAGGTTTTAGCTGTTGCACAGCTGTTTGAGGTGTCACAAGGTGTGGGTAACCGAATTGAGTCATAGTGTGCGGCATCAGCAATCTAACCCACTCTTTCACAATAAGATTCAGATAGTTCACAGGGCAAAGACATAATTGCGACAGTCCACAGTGTCTGGACAGCTGACCTCACTGCCAATAGCAGCCACACCAACAAATTAAACAGGCTAGTAAACAGCAACATATGCATCCCACACTTCTGTTCTGCCCTTACTGTTTCGCTAACAATAAGCACTCAAAATGCCAAAAATGCTGGACTACCTGTCATAATTGCAACAGAAAAGGTCACATTGCTTTTGCGTGTAACACAAAAATTCAGCACAACAATCCGGATGCGGAGATGTAGGTAAGCTTTGTATCGGCTATTTCTATTGTGCCAAACAAACTTTCCATTGATGTTATGGTCTTTCATGAAGTTCTGCACATGCAGGTGGATACAGGCGCTGTGGTAACCTTGTTAAACTCAGAAACCTATGAGGACTTTGGCTCCCCTCCACTTCTTCCTGTGTTAGGAAGTTAGTAAATTACAGTAAACAGCGTATTGTTATTCTTGGCCAGTTCTCTGCCCCAGTGACTCAAGTCAGTGGTCTGGTCACTTACATTTATTGTTGTAGATAATGCATGTACAGAGAATGTTTTTGGACTGAATGATTTTAAGTTGTTTAATTTTACTATTTCAGAGGAAGCGAACTTAGTTTTTGTACAAGTGCCATATACACAGTTAGATGCATTATGTTCTGAGTTATCCTGTTTGCTCTCTCCTGGACTGGGGGTCTGCCAACAGTTTTAAAGTGCACATTACTATGAAACCTTCTGCTCAATCTCGTTTTTACTGGGCCCATCCAGTTCCGCTGGCACTCTGGGAACAAGTCAATGATACATTAAATCACATCACAGAATCCAGAATTGCTCAGCCTATTGCATCAAGTGAATGTTCTACCTCCTTACTTATAGTAAAGAAACCATCAGGCTGGTTATGCCTTTGCACAGATTTTAAAGTTTCTGTGAACATAAAATCTACAGTGATTATATACCTGATACCACACACCAACGAGCTCTTTGCAAATTTATCAGGTGGTCAATATTTCTCAAAAATTGACTTGTTAGATACCTATTTACAACTCTCTTCAGAGACAGGATCGCAACGTATATTAGCTTTCAATATCTCCTTTGTTCTGTACCAATACTTTCGGTTACCTTTGGCAGTCACCAGTGCTCCTGCAAATTTCAACATTTTTTGGTACAACTTACAGCATCTGTGCTGGGTTGTGGAAACTATTTGGATGACATTGTAGTTTCTGGTGCCTCCACTGAGGAAAATTTACAAAATATCTGAACCCTCTTTATGTCCTCCAGGTAGCAGGGTACGTGTGGAGTGCACATGGGGGTTTTTTAGGTTAGAGAATTCCCTCCCTAGGCCCGACAAGACGTCTCCTGAGATGCGGCAAGGTAGGAGTAGGCAAAATGCAACAGGGAATAACAATATTAATGTGCTAATAGTAAACTGCAGGAGCGTCTATAATAAGGTCCCAGAACTGCTCTCATTAATAAATGGTCACAACGCCCATATAGTACTAGGGACAGAAAGTTGGCTGAAACCAGACGTAAACAGTAATGAAATCCTAAACTCAGATTGGAATGTATACAGCAGAGACAGGCTGGACAGTGAAGGGGGAGGCGTGTTTATAGTGATAAGAAGTGCAATAGTATCAAAGGAAATTGACGGAGATCCGAAATGTGAAATGATTTGGGTGAAGGTCACGGTTAAAGCAGGCTCAGACATGGTAATTGGATGTCTCTACAGGCCCCCTGGTTCAGCAGCTGTTGTGGCTGAGCACCTGAAGGATAATTTGGAAAATATTTCGAGTAGATTTCCCACCATGTTATAGTTCTGGGATAATTTGGAAAATATTTCGAGTAGATTTCCCCACCATGTTATAGTTCTGGGTGGAGATTTTAATTTGCCGGATATAGACTGGGAGACTCAAACGTTCATAACGGGTGGCAGGGACAAAGAATCCAGTGAAATTTTTTTAAGTGGTTTATCTGAAAACTACCTTGAGCAGTTAAACAGAGAACTGACTCGTGGCAATAACATATTAGACCTTCTTGTGACAAACAGACCCGAACTATTTGAAACAGTTAACGCAGAACAGAGAATCAGCGATCATAAAGCGGTGACGGCATCGATGATTTCAGCCGTAAATAGAAATATTAAAAAAGGCAGGAAGATTTTTCTGTTTAGCAAAAGTGACAAAAAGCAGATTTCAGAGTACCTGACAGCTCAACACAAAAGTTTTGTCTCAAGTACAGATAGTGTCGAGGATCAGTGGAAAAAGTTCAAAACCATCGTACAATATGCGTTAGTTGAGTATGTGCCAAGCAAGATTGTAAGAAACGGAAAAGAGCCACCGTGGTACAACAACCGAGTTAGAAAACTGCTGCGGAAGCAAAGGGAACTTCACAGCAAACATAAACATAGCCAAAGCCTTGCAGACAAACAAAAATTACGCGAAGCGAAATGTAGTGTGAGGAGGGCTATGCGAGAGGCGTTCAATGAATTCGAAAGTAAAGTTCTATGTACTGACATGGCAGAAAATCCTGAGAAATTTTGGTCTTATGTCAAAACAGTAGGTGGATCAAAACAAAATGTCCAGACACTCTGTGACCAAAATGGTACTGAAACACAGGATGACAGACTAAAGGCCAAAATACTAAATGTCATTTTCCAAAGCTGTTTCACAGAGGAAGACTGCATTGTACTTCCTTCTCTAGATTGTCGTACAGACGACAAAATGGTAGATATCGAAATAGACGACAGAGGGATAGAGAAACAATTAAAATCGCTCAAAAGAGGAAAGGCCGCTGGACCTGATGGGATACCAGTTCGATTTTACACAGAGTACACGAAGGAACTTGCCCCCCTTCTTGCAGCGGTGTACCGTAGGTTTCCAGAAGAGCGTAGCGTTCCAAAGGATTGGAAAAGGGCACAGGTCATCCCTGTTTTCAAGAAGGGACGTCGAACAGATGTGCAGAACTATGGACCTATATCTCTAACGTCGATCAGTTGTAGAATTTTGGAACACGTATTACGTTCGAGTATAATGACTTTTATGGAGACTAGAAATCTACTCTGTAGTAATCAGCATGGGTTTCGAAAAAGACGGTCGTGTGAAACCCAGCTCGCACTATTCGTCCACGAGACTCAGAGGGCCATAGACACGGGTTCACAAGTAGATGCCATGTTGCTTGACTTCCGCAAGGCATTCGATACAGTTCCCCACAGTCGTTTAATGAACAAAGTAAGAGCATATGGACTATCAGACCAATTGTGTGATTGGATTGAAGAGTTCCTAGATAACAGAACACAGCATATCATTCTCAATGGAGAGAAGTCTTCCGAAGTAAGAGTGATTTCAGGTGTGCCGCAGGGGAGTGTCATAGGACCGTTGCTATTCACAATATACATAAATGACCTTGTGGATGACATCAGAAGTTCACTGAGGCTTTTTGCAGATGATGCTGTGGTGTATCGAGAGGTTGTAACAATGGAAAATTGTACTGAAATGCAGGAGGATCTGCAGCGAATTGACACATGGTGCAATGAATGGCAATCGAATCTCAATGTAGACAAGTGTAATGTGCTGTGAATACACAGAAAGATAGATCCCTTATCATTTAGCTACAAAATAGCAGGTCAGCAACTGGAAGCAGTTAATTCCATAAATTATCTGGGAGTATGCATTAGGAGTGATTTAAAATGGAATGATCATATAAAGTTGATCGTCGGTAAAGCAGATGCCAGACTGAGATTCATTGGAAGAATCCTAAGGAAATGCAATCCGAAAACAAAGGAAGTAGGTTACAGTATGCTTGTTCTCCCACTGCTTGAATACTGCTCTGCAGTGTGGGATCCATACCAGATAGGGTTGATAAAAGAGATAGAGAAGATCCAACAGATAGCAGCGCGCTTCGTTACAGGATCACTTAGTATTCGCGAAAGCGTTATGGAGATCATAGATAAACTCCAGTGGAAGACTCTGCAAGAGACGCTCAGTAGCTCGGTACGGGCTTTTGTTAAAGTTTCGAGAACATACCTTCACCGAAGAGTCAAGCAGTATATTGCTCCCTCCTACGTATATCTCGTGAAGAGACCATGAGTATAAAATCAGAGAGATTAGAGCCCACACAGAAGCATACCGACAATCCTTCTTTCCACGAACAATACGAGACTGGAATAGAAGGGAGAACCGATAGAGGTACTCAGGGTGCCCTCCACCACACACCGTCAGGTGGCTTGCGGAGTATGGATGTAGATGTAGATGTAGATGTAGAAGTGTAATTTAGAAAAATGTCAGATTTTTAAACCTTCTACCATTTATCTTGGGTTTGAAGTTTTCACAGGGGTTTCAAGGCCCTGAATAAACACATCTCTGCTATTATGTCAGTTCCACATCCTCAGGTTTTTCTCAACAAAGTCGCCTACTACCATAAATTTTTGCCTGGGGCAGCAACAATAGCACAGCTGTTACATGCACTTCTGCAGAAAGGGACTCAGTTTCACTGATTGCTGGGTTGTGAAACTGTGTTTTCTGCCCTTAGGACCATGTTGAAGTCTGCACCCTGCTTAGTGATGTACCAACCAGATCTCCACTTGGCTGCTGCGACGGACACTTCACAATACAGCAGTATACATCGGGGTCCGTCTGGCTCATAGATATCCCAATGGCTTCAACTGGCCTACTGATTATGCCATAAAAATGCTGACTCCTGCTCAACTAGGTACTCTCAGATAGAAAAGGAAGCTTTGACTGTTGTGTGTACTGTGAAGAAATTCCATGTTTATCACTATAGTACCACATTCCAATCACAAACAATTGGTTTCCTTATTCAGTGCTTCTGGTTCATTACCAGATAAAGCAGCATATCACATTCAATATTGGGTTCTTTTCCTTTCATGTTATAACTACGAGAATCATTTCTGTTCTATGAATCAGCTCGCAAATGCCGATGCTTTGTCCCACCTGCTGGCTGGTTGGGACCCAGGATTTGATCAGGAGGAATTTCTTTGTTTCCACACTCATGTCACTGCACAGCAGACAGTTGATGGCTTTCCTGTAACAAGCACACAGATTGTGAAGGTAGTAGCTTTGAATCTCATTTTGTGGAAGGTCATAACGTTTGAAAAACATAATTGGCCAGATTCACTACCTTCTCATTGTATGACTCCCTCCATAATTATTACATCTATTGACATGAATCCTCTGTTGTGGATGGTGTTTTTCTTTCAGACATAGATCTTGTGGACCAAGGGTAGTG